>NC_081409.1:688944513-689244513 GCF_030272615.1 Cryptomeria japonica
ATGTATATATACATACATATATACATATATACATATATATATGTATATGTATATGTATATATATATATATGTATATATATGTATATGTATACATATATATTTAAATATATTTAAAATATCAATATTTATGTCTTACTACATGCTAATCTAAAAAAATTGAAACATTTATTTGAATTGTATATATACCATTCCAAAATTAAATTTATTAGACCTTTTTAGTGAGTTTATATTTTAATTTGATGTGTTTTCATTATACGCCATGTGAGGAAGGATCTATCCATATAAAAACATGATTGTTTATAAAGATCAACTTTTTAAGGTGAACTATAAATATCATTTAAGAAATTAATATTTCTAATAGAAGAGCTTAAAAAGATCTCTAAAGAATATATACTCGCATTCATAACAAGTGCTACATAGTGGCGAGTACTTGACTTTGTTAATTTTTTAATTGAGTGTAATTGAAATCTTAAATAATTTGAGTTGTATATTAGAGGGCTGAAGAGTAAATCTTAAATAATTTGAGTTGTATATTAGAGGGTTGAAGAATCGGAAGAAATATACTTAGCAATTTTATCAATGTTACATGTAATGAGGACCAAAGGTACTTGTATAAATTTTGAAGAGTTTCATAAAAATGATGTTTTTCCAAAAAAAAAAACAAACTCAATCATGAGCTAATCTTTAGTATTTCTTTAGTATTTCATTTTGCTAAGACCCCTACTCTCTTTAGGTTTTACAATAATAAATTGATTTATTATTATTTTTTATATTAATTTTGTTATCAAGTAAATTTTCAATATGAATTTTTTATTAAGCCGAGAGGCTTCTACAATGGCAGCAAATTTATGCGTCAACATTTGGGGGTTTTCAATAATTTTGACGGTCATTTGGTTTTCAATTATTTAAGGTTTAAAATAATAATTAACTAATATAGAAAGTGAAATAATTAATAGATTAATAGATTTGGTTTTCAAAATGGTTACAAGACAGTTTCACTCCATTCGATAATTAAAAATTGCAAAAACGATAGTGCACCATTCTTCGAAGGGATCAATTGTGCAATTTCATTGTGAGATAGAGGTATGTAATATTATTTTACAGATTTCATATTGTTTTCATATTATAGGTTTGTTGAATCTGTATATGGTGAAAATGGATAACAACAATAACAATATTGAAAGGCTAAATGAATTCAACCACAAAACCCTAGCCTAACAACAACAAAGATCCACCATAACATATGAAGATTACCTAAGACAATGCAAATCAAATGAAATCACAAAGATTATACCATCACATGTCCAATAGGGTTTGGATCTCTATTCTTCCTATCTCCATTGATCTTGCTTGATATATTTGCTCTCAGATTTTATGTGCACAAGAGCTCAACAAAGAACAGAATGTGGTTGCAAGTTGGATCGTAGTGTAGGCAAGTGCATAAATTGATTAGCTAGGGTTTGATAATGAAGGAAGCATCTCCTTATATAGAAGACACAATATGAAATGGAGGGATAAGATTAAGAGGTGTAAAAGGAGGTCGGCTATGATTAGAGGGTAGGTAGAGGAAATAATAAAATAATGAAAGGGGTAGGTAGTGTATGAATTAAGAGATGAATAACATGTGTCATGGGTAGAAAAGGTTAATGAATTAATTAAATAAATAAAGATTTATTTAATTAATAGAAGAAGTGAGATCAATTAAATAAATAAGATATTTATTTAATTTAGGAAAAGGGATAATTTAAATAAATAAATGTATTCATTTAAATGAGAAATAAGGTTAGAAGAGGATAAATGAATTAATTAAATAAATAAAGATTTATTTAATCAATAGAAGAATTAAACTTAGATAATTAAATAAATAAAATATTTATTTAATTAGACATGACAATTTTGGGTGTCTACATTTTGCCCCTCTTTGAGACAATGCGGCTTGTCATGTTATTTCAAAGATAATATGAACTGATACAGGGTTGCCCTAAGATGGGAATGATATGCCCCCTCAAGAGATTGGATGAAAATGTTTGGAAAGATTGCAGACAATCTCTCGATAAGAAAGATGGGATAGAATGGACTGACTGAAAAAAAGTAACAGAGTCACGGGATAATGAAGACTAACTTGGGAAACGAGGGCGAGGGCTAGGGTAGTCTATAATATAGACCACGGGGAAAATACATCCTCATTGTCATCCACACATCTACGATAATAGAGTGCAGAGAGAGAAAAGAGCAGTAGTAGCAGTCAACAGCGATGGCTTTCGTTCACAGATTCGACCGCGTTCATCGATTCCAGAAGCCAGCAGAGGCAGGAGAGCCGGTAAGTACCACAAAACCGCCTCATACTTCGATGCATTTATTTTTTTCATTAATGCATGGTAGATAGAGCAATAAATGCACTTCAGGTTAGGGTCCAAAAATGTCCAAAAACATCCAGGCGCGTCTGCGTTGGTGCCAAGCGCGTCTATGTTCATGAGGCGCGTCTGTGTTTGTGCCAGGTGCGTCTGTGTCAGAAAACGCGTCTGTGATGAATGCGATTGCGTCTGTGATGTGTAGGCGCGTTTATGCCAAGAAGGCACGTCTGTCTCACCCAAGCACGTCTGTGTAGAGCATAGGTACGTCTGTGTTTTACAGGCGCGTTTGTGCAGTATTAAAGTGCGTTTATGTTAGGAAAGCGCGTTTATGTCAAAAAAAAATGTGAATTTGTGTCTTCTAGGTCAAATCGACAGTTCTGTGATGAACACACGCTGTCGATTGGATAAGCTGCTGAGAGCATACACTCAAGCAGATCCTCTAGGGAAGACTAGAATAGATCAAGGCACTTTGTGATGAACAGTGAGTACCAAGATAGAGTACTTTGTGATGAACAAGGAGTACTAAAATATGAGCAACACTTTGTGATGAACAGTGAGTGCAAATGTGAGCAGCACTTTGTGATGAACAGGGAGTGCATAAACACGTAGTACTTTATGATGAACAGGGAGTACCACTAGGATAAATAGCAACACTTTGTGATGAACAATGAGTGTCACTAGGATAGATAGCAACACTTTATGATGAACAGTGAGTGTCACTAGGGTAGAATGCCATATGCATTTAGATAAAAAGTAGCATTTTGTGATGAACAGTGAATGCCACTATGACTGACATGATTGATTTGTTTGACTGCAGGAGTATTTGCCAATGTTGGAGTCACAGGAGAGATTCCCGTCAACACAAAGATTGCGACCTGAGTTGACATTTGAGGACCGAGCTGCTATTGAGGCTATGGGTCTTAGACATGTTCTATATGTGCTTGAGTTTCTGGCGAACATGGGATTGCTAACTACACTGGCGGAGAGGTGGCACTCCGAGACTTGCACTTTTCATTTGCCGATGGGTGAGATGACAGTCACCCTGGAGGATGTATACAGGATTCTTAGGATACTGATCGATGAACAGGGAGTGCATAAACACGTAGTACTTTGTGATGAACAGGGAGTACCACTAGGATAAATAGCAATACTTTGTGATAAACAGTGAGTGTCACTAGGATAGATAGCAACACTTTGTGATGAACAGTGAGTGTCACTAGGGTAGAATGCCATATGCATTTAGATAAAAAGTAGCATTTTGTGATGAACAGTGAATGCCACTATGACTGACATGATTGATTTGCTTGACTGCAGGAGTATTTGCCGATGTTGGAGTCACGGGAGAGATTTCTGTCGACACAGAGATTGCGACCTGAGTTGACATTTGAGGACCGAGCTGCTATTGAGGCTATGGGTCTTAGACATGTTCTATATGTGCTTGAGTTTCGGGCGAACATGGGATTGCTGACTGCACTGGCGGAAAGGTGGCACTCTGAGACTTGCACTTTTCATTTGCCGATGGGTGAGATGACAGTCACCCTAGAGGATGTATACAGGATTTTTAGGATACCGATCGATGGGGAGTTGATTCCTTACGATCAAAATGGAGATAGGGAGGCCCTGAGACGAGTGTTCCGGGACCCAGGATTGGAGATGAGGGGCAGGACACGTGGCATGGGACACTATGACTGTTACAGGATTGGCGCTGCCAGCAGTGATAGGAGGAGCGATCAGTGGGTTCCTATGTCCTGATAGAGCGACATGGAGGTTGGCTGTGGGCTGGGGAGGAGTATTGGAGACACTGGTGACACGGCACACCAGATATGCCTGGGGACCGTGTGTGCTGGCACACCTGTACTATAAGTTGCATCAGTTTGTGTACCACGGGTCAGTGGAATTGGGTTGCGGGGTGACATTGTTTGCAGGTGTGGGCTTATGAGCATCTGCCAGTGATGAGACCGATACATTTCAGAGGCAGAGGTCACAGGCGCAGTTTTGTTCACTTGTACGATATGATCATGTCGCAGCCACGGATTGGCAGGTTAGAGCACTGGCGGCGAGTGATAGATGATATTGATGTGGTCATATGGAGGCCATACCTAGGATGTGAGCAGTGGGAGGATGATGCGGTAGAGCTTCCCTACACCTTCCGGAGTAGGTACCTAATTGGGCGGATGCCCTATGTGCTGGAGAGGCAGCTAGTGGACAGGGTTGGCAGGCAGTTTGGCAGGATCTAGAGGATGCCACGGGGCTGAGGCATGTATGCACGGATTGTCAGAGATCAAGCGCAGTTTGGGCCCTTGCTATCATATGATCAGGCGGTTACACTGCTTGTAGAGATGATGCCCCTACCCTGGGACATGTGGCCAGAGATTGAGGACGTCGACATGGATGCCGAGTACACAGCCTACTGGGCCGAGCATCCATTCCCATGCCTGACGGATCCAGGAGAGCTATTAGAGGGAGATGGTGGTGGGGATGATGATGATGATGATGGAGATGATGGTGGCAGAGGCCGACGGAGGAGGAGAGGAGCAGTTGGAGAGAGGAGGGTTGCACCATAGAGGGGGGGTGGAGAGGAGAGGCAGGCACGAATGGTGAGGGGTCACGGTGGATTGCCGCTATAGGTGTCAGCAGCACAGGGTCCCAAACAGGGATAGGTACAGGGATAGATACAGGGACAGGTCCTGTTAGGGTTTCAACCAGATCCGAAGCAAATATGAACTAACAATTATATGCAGATTTAAATACAAAAGATAAAGAAATAAAACAAGACACAGATAACATAGAGATTTAATGTGGTTCACCCAGAATGGGTTACGTCCACCATACACAGTCGTCTAATCTTTCTTATTATCCAGCAAAAACAGTACATCAACCTTGCAATGCCGTAAGCATCCCAGTCGCTTATAACATGCATTTTTAGAGCAACAAACAAAGTCGACCTTTTTAGGGTTTTATTACAATGTTGGTTTTCATCAATGAAAAATGGCAAATTTTTTTTTTCTTGGGGGCTGTCGCCCCCGAACCCCTGCCCGGGGCCCAGCCCGGCCCCGGACCCTGGCAAGGATACATGCTGAGTGTACAGTACTTTGCTCATCAGTCACCACATTTCAACAATCTCCCACTTGGAGACTGATTAGGCTCCACACTAAACAATCTCCCACTTGGAGACTAATACTACACGACACCACTGTACATGCAACATCCACTGGATAAAACACTAGGACTCGGCTGGTATAAATTCCACAATTATCAATTAAGAAGACCAATAGAATCTGATGAAGAAATCAGCTTCTCCTGTGGAACTGCCTTTGTGAACACATCGATAGGATTCTCACTTGTATGAATCTTCTCAAGCCGTAACTGACCCTCCTCCAAAACAGTAAGGATGAAGTGGTACCTGAGTTGAATGTGCTTTGTTCTTGAATGAAAAGCAGAGTTCTTTGCAAGATGAATGGCACTCTGGCTATCAATATATAATGGGCGATCCTCCTGTGTCTGACCCAATTCCTCTAGAAAACATTGTAACCAAATCATCTCCTTGCTGGCTTCTGTAGCAGCAACATACTCAGCTTTAGTGGTTGAAAGTGCAACAACCTTTTGCAGCCTAGAAATCCAACTGACTGCAGTTTCCCCTATAGTAAAAACATACCCTGTAGTACTCCTCTGTGAATCAATATCACCCGCCAGATCAGAGTCAACAAATTCACTTAGAGCAGCATTAGATCCTTTGAAACATAATGCCTTCGTAGTAGTTCCTTTCAAATACCGAAGAATCCATTTCACAGCATTCCAATGTTCCATACCCGGATTACTCATAAACCTGCTCACAACTCCCACTGCATGTGCAATATCTGGCCTTGTACATACTATTGCATACATCAGACTGCCAACAGTTGATGAATATGAGATGTTAGACATTTTATTAACCTCTTCCTGTGCCTTTGGGCACATCTCCTTAGTCAATTTGAAATGACTAGCCAAAGGTGTACTAACTGCTTTTGCATCTTGCATGTTAAATCTTTTCAACACCTTCTTTATATACTCACTTTGGGACAAATTCAAGGTTCTATTTTTCCTGTCCCATGTAATCCTCATACCGAGAATTTTCTTAGCTGCACCCAAATCCTTCATAGCAAATGACCTGGCTAATTTCTGTTTAAGATCATTTATATGTTGCATGTTCGACCCAGCAACAAGCATGTCATCAACATAAAGCAACAGGATAATATAACTGCCATTATCAAATCTCTTAAAATATACACAATGATCAGAATGACATCTATGATAATCGTGTTCAGCCATGAAACTATCAAATTTTAAATACCATTGTCGGGGTGCTTGCTTTAGGCTATACAGACTTTTCTTCAACCTGCACACCAAATTCTCCTTACCTTTGACCTTATATCCCTGTGGTTGCAACATGTAAATTTCCTCCTCCAGATCTCCATGGAGAAAAACTGTTTTGACATCTAATTGTTCAAGATGTAAATCATCTGCAGCCACAAGACTAAGTACAGTTCTAATTGAAGTCATTTTTACAACTGGAAAAAATATTTCATCATAATCTATACCTTTTTTCTGTGCAAAACCTTTTACCACAAGTCTGGCCTTATATCTTTTTTGACCTCCTTCCTCTTCCTTCAGTCGATAAACCCATTTGTTAGGCAAGGCTCTTTTTTCTGCAGGTAAAGGGACTAAGTCCCAAGTCTTATTTTTCATCAAGGAGTCCATCTCCTCTTTCATGCCTAGTTCCCACTGTTGTTTGGCATCTACCTGCTTTGCTTCTTCATATTCTTCTGGTTCACCAAAATCCGTTAATAAAATAGAATACAAAGAAGGAGAAAATCTTTCAGGGGGTCTACTTGTCCTCGTAGAACGTCTAACACTTGCAGGAGTTTGTGGAACAATCTATTGTTGCTGAGCATCAGGTACCTGTGGCATTTCATTTTCAAGAATCTCATCCAACACCACATATTCTTGTTTATCCTGTTCATGCTTCTTTTCCTGCATCTGTTCGTTATACATAACCTTCTCATTGAATATAACATCTCTACTTCTAATTATTTTCTTATTTTCAAAATCCCATAACCGATAGCCATATTTATTTATCCCATATCCAATGAAGGTACATTTATGAGATTTAGCATCAAGCTTGGTTCTGTTTTCTTTATCAACATGGACAAAAGCTTCGCAACCAAAAGTTTTTAGAAAAGAATAATTTACCTTTTTACCAGTCCATGCCTCCTCTGGAATACCACCATCCAAAGGGGTTGAAGGTCCTCTATTTATCAAATAGACAACAGTATGTACAACATCTGTCCAAAAATGTAAGGGCAATCCAGCATGCAATCTCATGCTCCTCGCACGTTCCATGATGGTCCTATTCATTCTCTCTGACACACCATTTTCCTGTGGAGTTCCTAGAACTGTCTTCTGCTTTCGAATCCCATTTAAGGAACAGTAATCTTCAAATGCTTTGCTGCAATACTCACCTCCATTATCCGATCTGAGACACTTCAACTTTTTTCCTGTCTCATTCTCAACCATAGCTTTCCATTTCTTAAAAGTTTCAAAAATATCTGATTTTTGTTTTAGGAAATATACCCATGTTTTTCTGGTTGAGTCATCAATAAAAATAACATAATAACAAGAGCCACCAAGAGATGATACCTGAGCCGGTCCCCATACATCTGAATGTACAAGCTCTAACTTCTCACTCTTCTTCTCTTTCCCAACCTTGAGAAATCTGACACTTTTCTGTTTACCATAAACACAGTTTTCACAGAACTCTAAATCAATCTTCTTTAGTCTTGGCAATAATTTTTAAAGTAAAGGATTTTCATCCCTTTCTCACTCATGTGCCCAAGCCTATGGTGCCACATTATCGAATCTGTTCTTGCAACATTTATTGTTGTTGTCCCTGCAGTAACTTTATCTGTAGCAGCTAAGGTAGAGTAAGTGTTACCAGTACACAGATATAATGTGCCTACCTTCGCACCTTTAGCTACTACTAATGATCCTTTAGTGACCTTCCACATATTATCTGAGAAGGTAACTATGCAACCTTCACTACCTAGTTGCCCTGCAAAAATTAAATTTCTTCTTAAATTAGGAACATGTCTTACCTCCTACAGAAACCAGTCATTACCATTCTGCAACTTAATCTTTATCTTTCCTTTTCCAACAATTTGACAGGGCTCATCATCACCCAAATATACCTGTCCAAAATCGCCTTGAACATAATCTAGAAAATATTTTCTATGGGGTGTAGCATGAAATGAAGCCCCAGAATCTATTACCCAAGAATTATTAACATTATCCAAACATAAGATTAAAGCATCTTGTAAAGTATTACTTGCAATATTAGCTTCCTTACTGTCATTTTCATTTTTGTCTCCTTCTTTGTTTTTCCAAGACCAACAGTCTTTCTTTAGATGACCAAGCTTTCCGCAGTACCAACAATCTTTCTTTCCTCTAGATTGAGAGCGTCATTTCTTTGACTTCCCTCATGACTTCTCATTCCCAAGGCCTTTTCCTCTTTCCTTTGATCTTCCTCTGTTCTCCACATTCAAAACACTACCCGATGATGTTGAAGTCTCACCTGTGCTTTTCCTTTGCATTTCCTCGCTTAGGATAACACCAACAATATTATCAAATACCAAAGTGTTTTTACTAGAGACAGAGTTACTTATAGCCATAACCAAGCTATTCCAGATTTCTAGCAAAGAACATAAAATCAAGAGAGCCCTAACCTCTTCAGCAAAGGTAATTTTTACCGAAGACAATTGATTGGTAATTGTATTAAATTCATTTAAGTGCTCCGCTACAGATCCTCCCTCACTCATTTTCAAATTAAATAAACGCTTCATAAGAAATACCTTATTCGAAGCCGAGGGTTTCTCATACAACTTAGCCAATGTTGCCATCAAATCTACAGTCATTTTTGCTTCTGTTATATTGAATGCTACAGATGAGGCAAGACACAATCGAATGGATCCCAGTGCCTTTCTATCTAAAATGTCCCACTCTTCATCTGATATTGTGGTCGATTTCTTTGCCTTCCCTTCCAATGGCCGCCACAAATCCTTTTGATACAGGTAATCCTCCATCTGCATTTTTCATAACTGATAATTCTGGTCGTTAAATTTTTTGACCTTGAATTTGGAATCCTCCATTGCTCCCACTCAAATCTGAAAGTCCTGTCAATTTATAGAAAACCTTGCTCTGATGCCAATTGTTAGGGTTTCAACCAGATCCGAAGCAAATATGAATTAACAATTATATGTAGATTTAAATACAAAAGATAAAGAAATAAAACAAGACATAGATAACACAGAGATTTAATGTGGTTCACCCAGAATGGGTTACGTCCACCATACACAGTCGTCTAATCTTTCTTATTATCCAGCAAAAATAGTACATCAACCTTGCAATGCCTTAAGCATCCCAGCCGCTTATAACATGCATTTTTAGGGCAACAAACAAAGTCGACCTTTTTAGTGTTTTATTACAATGTCGGTTTTCATCAACGAAAAACGGCAAATTTTTTTTTTCTCAGGGCTGCCGCCCTCGAACCCCTGCCCGGCCCCGAACCCCAGTGAGGATACATGCTGAGTGTACAATACTTTGCTGATTAGTCACCACATTTCAACAGGTACCAGTACAGGCACCGGTATAGGCACAGGCACAGAGGAAAGCACCTGTACAGGGGGAGCCATAGGCAGAGCCACAGGGGGCTGAGGCAGAGGAGGATGAGTTGATGGAGTTGAGGGAGATCTGCCAGGGATAGGCAGATGAGATCCAGGACCTAGAGAGGGAGAGGGATAGGCTCAGGAGGCGGCTCAGAGATACTGAGCGGGAGCGAGACCAGGCCATTCAACGCTACACAGAGGTTGAGACAACACTGAGGGCTGGGAGACAGGCAACAGAGGATATAGGGGCCAGATATGCCTATGTCCTGCAGGCAGGGGATGAGATTGCCTACTGGCGGGACCTCTATTATGGTACAGTGCTAGCAGATCAGCAGGCGAGGAGCTTCCATAGACCATCGCGGACAACGACAGCTATGGGAGGGAGCTGGAGGAGACATGCATCTAGTGGTGGGGTTATGGGTCCTCCACCACCACCAAATAGAGGGAATAGGAGGGATGATCCTGGGGCGGGTCCTTCGGGGGCTCAGATTCCGTCAAGGCCAGGCGGCTCCAAGGGAGGGAGTTCATCATAGCCGTAGAGGGCTCCTTATGTATCAGTATTGTACCATTTTTGTATGATGATGTAGACACGTTCAGGTGATTGTAGCCATATGATTTTTGACATCATTGTATCATGTCACTTTTTATATATATGAGATGATTCTTCTTTGCGATAGCTATATGCATGTGTACCTATGTGATGCGATGTTCTTATGTGATGCTTATGATATGGATGCAAATATGTATATGATGAAATGCAATATTTTTGTTCTTTTATATGTTATATGTGTATGCATGATGCAAATGTGAATGTATGAAATGCAGATGAATATGAAAATGCAAATGTAAATTGTGCTAACAGGTGTTGTGTGCAGGATGTGATGCAATTGTGATATCTATATGTATGTATGAAATGCTTATGTGTGGTAATGCAGGTGCAACTACATGAAATACAAATATTTTTGGTGTGTCATTATACTCAGTCATGTGATAGCAGGCTACGCGGACTCGAGAAGGATGATGGAAGTCAATCAAGAAAGGGGGATGAAAGATAGAAGATATGAAAGTGAAAGGAGCTTCTTGTGCGTTATCATCATTGAGCTTTATTATGGCAAGTAGGTTATGACAATCGAGACATATGTTCGACCCAGAAAGTCATTGTACCTGTTTGCATGGAGATAAGACAGTCACAAACAAGGAATGCCCCAGTTCACACTAGACTCACAGTGTCCTTATATCCTTGGACAAGTCATAACATTACTAAGAGACAATCCACAGACAACAAAAGAAAAATAGGTGACGATACCCCATCCTCGCCTTTCTAGTCAAAGACATCCTAGAGATAGAATCTCTAGTCAGAGACATCCTAGAAAAGCTAAAAGACATGTCATCAAAAGATAAAATCAAAATAAAACCAAGACTCGACACCAACATCCACTATAGTCCTCAAGTTTAGTGTCTCTTGTCACTTGTATAAGTCTTATTTGATTGTGGTCACAATGTTTACTTTCACAAAATGGATAGATAACACTGAACCATATGTTGTCTGAGTCTGTTGAAAGATTTGATTTTTTGAAGCCCATTGTTGCTGCTATCTCATCTGAAACTGATTGAATCCATGAAACTGATACTTTATTGCGGAGAAAGCGAAACTTTATTACAGATTGGCGATGCAAGTGTTGCTTTATTATGGATTGTGTGCGGATAGACTGAAGGAAGCTAGAAAAAACTGTACTCCTCGAAACATGCGATGTTCTCAGTTCCATACCCATCACTAGACATAGGATTTGCCTTAGCCACAGATAGGATCTGATTTATTATGGATGGAAAGGGAGTGAAAAGGGACGTTTATTATGAATGGCGAACCAATCTTGGGTAGATCAATAACAAGCCATGATGGGAATGGGTAAGTTTATTATGGATGAATTGGTCGTGAGTGTGTGCAAAGTGAAGGATGAAAGTGAATCCTGAAAGAGGGAGGAGCAATGTCTCTACACATGGCGCTGGTGACCCAGTTTTCACCATGGTACTTGCCCAGGGTGCCACCGAAGTGGTTTTCACCGTTGGATGAAATTATTTCTCTTTACTTTTTTCGATTTTTTCAATTTTTTTGGTGTCACAAGGCGCCTGTTTGCCAGGTTTTCACCAAGTAACAATTTTTTTGTTTTATAATTTTTTTTGTATTTTTGAATTAGGATACTCTGAATAGCTATGTGTAGAACCTGTGAAGGTGCATGCTATTGATAGGATCCTCCAAAGGTTCACCTTCTGTAGTTGAGAGCTAATATGCCCCAGATCCATATGCTGCTGTAATGATATAAGGACCAAGCCAATTTGGTTCGAACTTGCCCTTCTTCTCTCTATCTTGCTGATTTTTGGGGTTTTCTCTGAGAACCAAGTCACCTACCTCAAATGTGTGAGGCTTGACTTTGTGGTTGTAGATGCGACTCATTCATTGTTGGTAAGCCTTGAGATGATTAAAACCAGTTTGTCTTCGTTCATCCAATAGTTCCAGTTCTTGTAAGCGAGAGGCCCTATAGTCTTCATCACTGATGATGTTTTGCAAAGAGACCCGTAAAGAGGGTAGCTCGACCTCAATAGGCAAGATGTCTTCAACGTCATAGACAAGTGAATAGGGTGTAGCTCCTGTAGGTGTGTGGACACTTGTGCGGTAGGCCCAAAGTGTAGGATTAAGTTGGATATGCCAATTACGGCCAGCGTCGTCGACTGTCTTCTTTAGGATTTTAAGGATTGTTTTATTAGATGCCTCAGCTTGGCCACTACCTTGGGGGTAATATGGTGTGGAGAAATGATGGGAAATATGGAAGCGGTCACAGAGTTCATGAACATCCTGATTTTTGAAGGGACACCCGTTATCAGTGATAATGGAAACATGAATACCATATTGGCAAATGATATAGTTGAGGATGAACGTAGCAATCTGTTTTCCAGTGACTTGTGTGAGAGGCACGACTTCAATCCATTTTGTGAAATACTCTGTCGTAGTGATAATGAATTTATGTCCATTGGAAGAAGGAGGGTGAATCTTGCCTATGAGATCGAGTCCCCACTGACAAAAGGGCCAAGGAGACGCAATTGGTTGAAGTTCTTATGCTCGTGCATGTATAAGGTCTCCATGAATTTGACATTGCTTACATTTCTTGACAAAATGATATGAGTCTTTTTCCATATTGGGCTAGTAATATCCAGTCCTGATGAGTTTCTTGGCCAAGGTAGGACCACTAGCATGTGGACCACATATCCCTTCATGCACTTCATGTAACACAATCTGAGCTTCATCACTTTCTAAACATCTAAGAAGAGTGCCATCTAGACCTCACCGGTATAGGATATCAGCTAAAATGACATATCGAGAGGATTGGCAAATGAAAGTGCAACGTTGGTTATTTGATAGATTAGGAGGTAGGGTATTGTCACGAAGGTATGTGAAAATGGAACCATATAACTGGGACTCAGGACCGACGACACATATCATCTCAGTAGGAATGATCTCATATGAAAGAACCAAAAGGTTATCCACCAAGAACTCATAGCGGGTCTCATTTGGAGGTAGATCGATCAATGAAGCAATTGTAGCCATGGCATCTGCGGCACGATTCTGCTCTCTTGGTATCTGCTCAAAATCTATCTTTATGAAGTGTTCTTTCAAGTCATCCACCATTTGTTTGTAAGGCATTAATTTTTCATCTTTTGTTTGGTAATCATCAGTTGCTTGACGGATGACAAGTTGAGAATCCCCAAAAACACAAAGTTCCTGGATCTTCCACTGAACTACGATCCGTAATCCCGTTGTTAATGCCTCATATTCTGCTATTTTGTTAGTGCAAGGAAATGATAAGCGGTATGATTTTGGTATAGAATCCCCTTGAGGAGTTATAAAGAGGATGCTAGCTCCTGCCCCATGCTGTGTGTATGAGCCGTCGAAGTACAGTTGCCATAGCTTTGCATGTGACATTGTTAAAATGGATTCATCTGGAAATTCTGAACTTAGAGGAACATCATCAATCATGGGAGCGTCTGCTAATTGATCTGCGATGGCTTGTCCTTTTATTACTTTTCTGTCCACATACTCGATGTTGAATTCACTCAGGATCATTACCCATTTGGCTAGTCGCCCAGTAAGTGTTTCTTTATTGAGAAGGTATTTCAATGGATCGATTCGTGCAACCAACTTAGTCTTATGAGTGAGCATGTAATGTCATAATTTCTGCGAAGCAAAGACCACAACGAGACATGCACACTCAATTGGTGTGTAGTTTAGCTCATATCCCACCAATGTGCGACTGATATAGTATACTACTTTTTCTTTGCCCTTAGCAATTTGTTGTGCTAAGAGTGCCCCCAGTGCTGTTGAAGTAGCTGATATGTATAGTAACAGAGGCTGATCTGGAACTGGTGGCATCAGAACTGGTGGATTTAGAAGATAATCTTTGAGCGTCTGGAAAGCCTGTTGACAGTTATCATCCCATTTGAATTTGATGTTTTTATGTAGCAGGTGCTAAAAAGGATTACACTTATCTGCAAGTTGTGCTATGAATCTTCGTATGGACTGGAGTCTACCTTGTAAAGACTAAAGTTGACTGATATTCTTTGGTGGTTTCATCTCCAAGATGGCTTTGACTTTTGCTGGATCAGCTTCGATTCCTCTTTTGGATACAATGAATCCTAGGAGTTTCCCGGAGGTTACTCCAAAGACACATTTCTTGGGGTTTAATCTTACTTTGTATTTTTCCAACTGATCAAAGATGAGTGAAAGTATGTCCAAATGTGTATCTCTATCTATTGATTTGCCCAAGAGGTCGTCGACATAATCTTCCACGGTCACATGCATGAGATCATGAAAGATAGTAGTCATGGCTCTTTGATATGTAGCACCTGCATTTTTTAGCCCGAAGGGCATGACATTCCAGCAGAAGGTTCCCCAAGGACAAGTAAATGATGTTTTGTGTTGATCCTCGAGCGTGATCTTTATTTGATTATAACCAGAAAATCCATCCATCAATGATAACATTTCATGACCTACTGTGAGATCAACAATCAAGTCAATATTTGGTAATGGGAAGTCATCCTTTGGACAAGCTTTGTTTATGTCTCTGAAATATGTATATATTCTGATGCTACGATCTGGTTTACTGACAGGCATTAAATTGGAGATCCATTTGGGATAATCAATTGGGCGTATGAATCCGATATCCAATAATTTCTCAAGTTCTGCTTTGACTAGTAATGCCACTTGTGGATGCATTTTTCGTAATTTCTGTTTCACTGGCTTTGCCCCCGGTTTGATTGTCAAATGATGCATTACCAAATCCGGATCTAATCCAGGCATATCAACATATGACCATGCAAAGTTGATTTGTCGTTCTTTAAAGAAACTTATGAATTTTGACCTTTCGGACTCTGTCAATGATTGAGCCAGGAATATGTTGTGTGGAACCTTTTCTGTACCAATGTTCATTTTGATAGTCTCTTCTACCAACATGGATGACTTTTCCTCATATGATGCTGGGAGAATGTCGAGCCTTCCATCTTCGGGTGCCTCAGAGAGGTTTTCGCCCTCAGATACGTCCTTTCTTTTTACTCTTTTGGGGTTAGACAACGCCACAGTGTGGTTTTCACCATAAGACCCATGGTTTGTTCTTATTTTCACATTTTTGCGACTGGAAGGTCCGACACCCTCACCAAAATATGCCACGCTGTTGAGTTCTATAGTGTATCCTGCTTTATGGTCCCCAGGGGGAAGATCATCTCGTATGCCAAGATAGTCAATAACAGCTTCATCATTTTGGAATGTGTCAAACTGTGCAGGTCCTTCATGATCCTAGTCAATGAGTTGGTGGTGAACAAGGGGAAGGCCTTTAGTGTCTTCGAAGTCAGTGGGGCTAAGAGTGAAGATGCAGTTATATTCGGGTATGTCAAGGTAATTATCGAGGTCATCGATGGCACTCTCCTCATCAGTCTCGATTGTGAGCAAATCCAAATTATCATCACTAGTAGCGCATTCTGGGACAGGTGTTCTCATCCTATGTGATTTCAACCTAGAGCCTTGAGACAAGGACTGTGTGGAATCCTCATGGGTTGTTTCTTGACCAACTCTGAACTTTTTATAAAATTCCTCTTCTTCTATGGGTTCATCTAGCTCTCTGAATGTCTCGGTGAGCTCGTAGTCACTAAAGGATTTGTTTGAACCCCATTCTCATTCGTTGGAGTCTATGGAATAGCGATCCTCTTGTTGAATTTTGGCAGCTTTGATTTGTAAGGCTTCTTCTGTCCTTTGAGTGTGGACCTTGGAAGTCAGGAAACCAAGTCCTTTCGAGTGTTCCTTTTTGAATGTCAATTCAGGTTGTAAAGGTTCAAGTATGCCTTCTTTTCATAACCCAAGAGGGCTTTTTCCATCATACCTGAATTTTTGTAGAATCTTGAAGCCCTTGCCATATTTCTCACATGGTAGACTGATGTGATCTTGTGTGTCATCTTCAATGTCTTTGTAAAGCATTTTGTATAGATCTTCCTCTTCCAGTTTGCCCCATCTTTGAAAGGTAGTAGAGTCCCATTTGAGTATCATGATGGATACTTGCTTGTTAGGATGTGGTCTTCCATATTCTTTTGGGGAACTCATGACTTGTTGTAAGTACATGGTTTTATTTAAAGTGTATTCCCCCATGCCTTTGTCCTGAAACTTGCCTTTAAGCTCACCTTGTTTTGATGTCGAAGGTTTTAATGACTCAGGATCAATGTATGCCGAAGAAGGAACAACTTCATGATTACTGGGAATGATGGTCTCAGTTTTTGATCTCAGATTATTGCAGTATATGAACAGATTAGGATCACCATTAACTATTACCTCTACTCCATTGTGGGGAAACTTAATGCATTGGTGATATGTCGATGGGACTGCCCTCATTTCATGAATCCAAGGGCGTCCTAGCAATATGTTATAAGTGAGATCTAGATCTAGGACTTGACAAACCACATCCTTTGTAACTGGCCCAACTCTAAGAGGTAAGGTGACTGTGCCCTTGGATGAATGTTCTTCATCGTCATATGCCTTGATGGTGATTTGATTTGTAGAATTCACAGCTTTATCAAAATATCCCAATTGTTTAATTGTGCTCAATGTACAAATGTTTAGACCTGCTCCTCCATCTATCAGGACTCATTGTATTCGATGTTTATGTATGAAGGCTTCAATGTGTAGTGGTGCATTATGTGGCTGACTTACAGAGGTGTCATCGGCTTCTGTGAAGATAAGGGAATGTGGAATGGAAAGGTATCCCACCATGGATTGAAACTGGTCCACGTTCAGATCAGTAGGAACGACAGTGTCTCTCAAGATTTTGTCAAGAATAGCTTTATGAGTGGGGGATATGCGTAAGAGCTCAAGGATGGAGATGAGTGCAGGTGTCTTCCCTAATTGTTCTACAAGATCATACTCAGGTTTGGTGGATGAAGAAGAGGTGTTTTTAGTTGAAGCACCTTGCAAAGTGATTTTACCTCGATGAGTTGTAACATGACATTCAGAGGTAGGTTCGGAAGAAGATCCAACACCTTTTAGGACAATCTTGGGTCTCTGAGTAGAATTCTCAGGGTTTTTGTCCTTGATGATAATAGTAGAGACATAATTGTCCATTGAGATATGATTGATAGTTGAATCATAATTATAAGATGCTCTGGTATAGTTGGTTTGGTCATCTGTGGCTTTAGCTTTTCCCTTGTCATGTTTTGGGAATGGTTCCTTAAACATCTCATGTTCTTGATTGGATGAGTGTCCCTCAATCTCAATGTCACCTCTATCAATGAGATCTTGTACAATGTTCTTTAATCGATGACAATTTCCTGTCTTATGACCCTTGCTCTTATGAAATTCACAATACTCATCATCATTCCACCAATTTGGTTTGACCTTTGGTTCATATGGAGGAAAATATAGAACTGTGATTACCTTGTTTGCCACTAGCTTTTTGAAGACTGACTCAAGTGGTTCTCCCAATGGAGTGTACTTCCTTCGTGATCTAGAAGCTGTTTGAGTATTCACTTGATTGTTTGTAGAACTTGATCTTGAAAAGATGAATTTGGTTCGCATTGTGTTGGCATCAACAACACCATCATTGACTGTGTTCTTGTTCTTATTCCAAAATCTTGGCTTGTCTTTTCCTTTAAAGTCATCTTTGTTTTCCTTGAATATCTTAATGACTCCTTGTTCAATTAGGATCTTCTCTATTGCTAAGCCTTTTTCAATGACGTCCTTGAAGGTGGACAAACAAGCTTTCCTTAGATCATAGCCAATGTCTTTGTTAACATTTTGTGTGAACATCTCTACCATTTGTTTTTGTGGAATTTCACAAGAGCATCTGCTGGCTAGATTTCTCCATCTTTGTAAAAATGATGCAAAAGACTCTCCCTCTTTTTGCTTGGTGTTGCACAAAGTAGTGACTGATATGTCTGTCTCTATATTGTAGGAGAAATGTTGAATAAATGCCTCCGCTAAGTCACCCCATGACTTAATGCCAGGTGGAAGTTGGGAGAACCATTCCATAGCTTGATCACCTAAGCTTTGTGGGAATAATCTCATCAAATATGTCTCTTCTGCTGCTACCTCAATGCAAGCTGTGAAAAACTATCTTATGTGTGCCTTAGGATCCCCTTTTCCTCTGTACTTGTCAAATTTAGGCGTCACAAAGTGTGTAGGGAATGGAGGCATTGGAATGCTCTTGTCAAATGGATAAGGACATATGTCTCTCATTGTGTATGTTGGCTTTGGTGTATTTATGTCCTCCATTTTCTTTTGTAAGTCCCTAATTTGTTGCTCCAAATTTCTCTGAGGTGGAGATCGACTTCTTGAACCATACCCCATGTTTGAAGCACCAATTGGAGGAGGAGCATGTTGCATATATGGATGATATTGATCATACACATGTTCATATGGAGGAGGTCTATAATGATGCTGCATATATGGACCACTTGGTATAGATTCATGTTGAGGAACACCATATCTATTTTGTGCATGTATACCATACTCTACAGGCATGTCATGTTCTAATGTATTGCCCCCAAATTTGACACAGGGTTTCCTTGTGTCCAAATTTTGAGCATGCCTTTGAATATCCAATTGCTTTGGTGGTTGATCCTTAGCATTGGTATGTGATTGAGTATATCTTTTTGCATAAGACTTCCATAATGGTCTGTGAAGGTGAGTATCATATGCTTGACCATGTGTATGTGGGACCTCTGGTTTTTGAAGCAAAGATGATTGTGATTCAGGTACCATATATGGTCCTCTATTTCCTCCACTATTGGGCCTCCTTTGATCCATGTTGGAGTGAGTTTGTTGCAAAGGTCGATTTTCCATTATTTGAGACATGTCAAAATCATGAGGTATTTTGGCTCCACTTTGTGCCATCATTTGTAAGAAGTATTGTCTATCCCTCATTATTTCCTCAACCAATCGATTGAAATGGGGATTCATAATGGATTCTTCCACATCTACTGAATGTACTGAAAATTTGTCCATATTGTCATTGTGTGTTTCATTGTTGTTTGTAGTGTCCCTGTTCTCAACATTTGGAATGTTTCTATAGATATCCATGTCAGGTAATGTAGTATGATCAGTATTGAAAAAGACATCATTGTCATACTCATAAACACTCATGTTTGCGGACTCTTGAGCCTCTTTAGTTTCTCTCCTAGATTTTTGAAGACAGGTTTCAACCATGAACTAGATATTGACCAAGATGTGTGAGACTAGATGAAAATGGAAAAAAGTACGAAAGACCAAGAGTTGGATGTAATGTAAATGAATCTAAGGTGTACTTGCAATGTCTAAACTGTAAGACCAAGTATGTATGTAGTAGAGTAGGTGTGACTTCCCAAGAGAGGATAGTTTCTCTTGATGAGGTAAGTTGACCTTGACTCTAAGTAAGACCAAATGGGACCCAAAGGTAAGAAACCTTGATGAGGGACCACTTAGCAAAGTATTGTTGTATGTAGTGTGTTGACAAAGTATAGTGAGGACAAGCAAGTGACCTTTTGACTCAAGTTTAGACAATTGTGAATGTAAAGTGAGATGTGAAGCAATGATGGACTTTGTGAGACCCAAAGACAGGTTGAATGGTAAATGAAACCCTGGAGAAATGACCTAGGAAGCTCACGAATTCTGAAAATGACTGTGTTTGTTTGCTGGACTGTAACAGTTTTTCAATTCTGAACACAGACGCGCCTGTATACTTCATAGACGCGGTTTCCTGACACAGACGTGGTTATGTTCAACACAGATGCGCTTCTGAGATTTTTTGCAAAATGCACTTGTTGATTCTGGGAACATAGACGCATTTCTGCCCTTCACAGATGCGGTTCTACAACACAGATGCTATTATGTCAGACACAGACGCGTTTCTGCAAAATTTGTGCAATTTTTTTTTCCAATTTGTGAAGTCGTTTTGTTGTGACCAAATCTGACTGTTTGACTATTTTTCATGACAAGAGGACACAATGTTGATGAAGACCCAATGTTTGCAAGTGTCTAGACTCCAAAATGACTCCAAGAAAAGTGTGTTGTTTGATGTAAAAATGTTTCGCATACACTTGAAGACACAAAAGACACAATGTTTTGTTGTTTGGTCTTGAATGTTTTGAATGTTTAAAATAAGTCAAGCACAATTATTATGGCTGGCCAAGACAATAGTTGTTGATACCACATGGGGTTTTACCCCCGAGGCTACGCTATTCAGAGCAGATACTTAGATGCTTGACCTCACTGGCTCCACCCTCGGCACTCACTTCTCAGGTCAGCCAAGCATCAGTCCCCATGAAAACTCCCCGTGGTGAACTTTGTATCTCTACTAAGAACCGTATGTGTGTGGGCCGCTACCAGAGGTCCGACCTCCTGCCCCAACAACTAGAAGGATTTGGGCTTCTAAAACAAAAAGGTGCTAGTAAGGGCATCCGCTCATGTGGCCATACATGTGACACTTTCAGCTCTGTAAATACAGAAGGCTCCCAGCCGGTAGGGGTTATGCCCTACAAATGATCAAATAAATTTGATCAAACGGGTTTATGGGGAGACACAGTGTCGGTATGAACTAATCAGCACACGTTATCCATAGTTTTCACCATGAATACATTTATTTATAGTGGTTCGGAAGAGATGGGTTTTCCTCGCTACCACTCGGGTCGTTCTCTTCTCACTAGTAGTCCTAATGACCACACGGGAAGACATGCCCTCTAAAGATTAAACAAAAAGAGCCTATTGCTCAAGACACAAAAGACAATGATTCAATTTTAGGGCACCAATGGAAGTGTTTGCTAGTCTATGAAAACAAGGCACACAATAAAAATCCAAAAACCCTTGCCAAGGACCTGCAACAAAGAGTTGTTAGTAGTTTGGATTGTTTCAAATAATCACCCCTTCCTGCAAGCACCCAAGTTAGGTAAATTTAAAACCCAAAAGACTTTGTGAAAATAGGGGCCTTCAACCAAACGATTTTGCTTTCAAGACAAGCTGCACCAATGTCATTAGCTAGATCTGAAAATGTTAGTGCAAAATAAACTAGATGTGAAACCCTAAATGCAAAACTCAAAACTGAATCAATAAACTCAAAATATGAAATTGGTGAACACAGACGCGATTACCCTCAACACAGATGCGACTTACTGACGCAGATGCGGTTCGGTGTGATACAGACGCGGCTCCAAAATGCAGACGCGATTTCTGGACACAGACGCGTCTAAAAACACTGCAGACGCGACTTTATAACACAAACGCGGTTTTCAGAACTTGCAAAAATAAAATACTGCTGATAACACAGACGTGATTCTGGATGTCACAGACGTGCCTGTTAATCAAAAACGCGATCCTAAAGTGCACAGACGTGAAATACCAAAATGCCGTCGAAAATGTCAGATCTGCAACTTCAAAACACAAAATCTGCAACAAGGATGTTAGATGCAAAAAGGGACAAGAGTCCCACCGGGCGTGCCAAAATGTATATGGTGAAAATGGATAACAACAATAACAATATTGAAAGGCTAAATAAATTCAACCACAAAACCCTAGCCTAACAACAACAAAGATCCACCATAACATATGAAGATTACCTAAGATAATGCAAATCAAACGAAATCACAAAGATTATACCATCACATGTCCAATAAGGTTTGGATCTCCATTCTTCCTATCTCCATTGATCTTGCTTGATATATTTGCTCTCAGATTTTATGTGCACAAGAGCTCAACAAAGAACAGAATGTGGTTGCAAGTTGGATCGTAGTGTAGAAAAGTGCATAAATTGATTAGCTAGGGTTTGATAATGAAGGAAGCATCTCCTTATATAGAAGACACAATATGAAATGGAGGGATAAGATTAAGAGGTGTAAAAGGAGGTCGACTATGATTAGAGGGTAGGTAGAGGAAATAATAAAATAATGAAAGGGGTAGGTAGTGTATGAATTAAGAGATGAATGACATGTGTCATGGGTAGAAAAGGTTAATGAATTAATTAAATAAATAAAGATTTATTTAATTAATAGAAGAAGTGAGATCAATTAAATAAATAAGATATTTATTTAATTTAGGAAAAGGGATAATTTAAATAAATAAATGTATTCATTTAAATGAGAAATAAGGTTAGAAGAGGATAAATGAATTAATTAAATAAATAAAGATTTATTTAATCAATAGAAGACTTAAGCTTAGATAATTAAATAAATAAAATATTTATTTAATTAGACATGACAATTTTGGGTGTCTACATAATCTATTTTATTTGCAGAATCATCAACATATTAATATTCAACTTTTGGAAAGCTATCTGGATTGATTCTTCTATGTAGTTGTGTGATGGGTGAAGATGTGGAGACATTTACACCAAAACAACTGGGTTATCCTGAAGAAAATCTTGTGCTTGCAGCAAAGAAAGTTCGAGAGAGAAAGACAAACATATTAATACGTATATATGAATTGAACAAAAAATACTGTATACTGATCAGTTTACCTCTTTTACTTGGTGTTTCAAAATAGATAGAAGTCTTAAAATATGAATGCCCAAAGACAGAAAGCAAGGTAACATTGACACAAGCATTTAATTTTCTTTTTAAAATAGTTGTTATTTATTAACAACATGAATTTTCCACACTTTATAATTTTAGTATGCATTGATCTCTGGTTTTGATTCTTAATATTTACCAACATCAATGTTTCCAATATGAAAACAAAATAAAATCAGTTTCATGTTACTGATAGATTGTAATATAAGATCTAAAATCGCGAAGATGAAAATAAATGAAACCAATTTTATCTTATAGGATCGTGAGAATATGATCCAAAATATTGATATTATAAAATGTTGCAAAACTGAATCCAGAAATCTACACATACTGAGTCTTCATCTCCTAAATGTGTTTACTTTGATCTTGGTTGTGTACAGGTAATTGGATTCTAGCATAATTGCTTTATTCTCAAGGAATGGGTGGGTATTACCTACAAATTCATTCATTTGGTTTAAGACTTTAGATTTTTACAGTTAGATGATATCTTCAGAAGAATTACAAAATCAATAATATAAAAAGGATACAAATTCCAGCTAAACTTTGTAACACTAATATTTCTCTGTTCCATCCTGTAGCTTACAAATCTAAAAAATAGTGAAGAAAATAGTCTAAACGATTGTAACTTGGAGGGGCAAGAAAATGTAACTCAGAGGGGCAAACTCCTCCACCTGCATTTTGTGTACAACCAAGCCAGTTGAACTTGCAAGGCAGTGGATTTTGAAACCCTAACCTTAGAGATTAGGGTTTCTGCTTTGCTATCTGTTTCTCCATAGATTCGTAAGGTGTTTACTTGCATGTACGATGATGTTGCTTCATGGATGAAAGCACATATTTTTATACCATAAATAGATTTGCAGAAAAAAGTATCTATAAAAAACCTTGCTCTAACAATTATAGTGAAAAAAAAAGAAAAAGTTATGGTGCACACACTGAAAAACAAATTACTAAATCCGGTTCATCTTTGTAGTTTTAATGGTTCATTTAGAACGATACCTCTCGGCTTATTCTATATATATTATTAAATATATAAAGCTAGTTTAGTGAATTTAAGTGTCACTAAGTATCAATATGTTGGTTTGCTTTTGAGATGAGGATTTTATCTCTATAAATAAATTTACCAAGCATATAAAGATTAAAATTCCTTCCTTTTAATCTTAATATAATCAAATATAATTTCTCACTTCATGCATGGGAGATGTAATGCCCATTAAAGGGAGATGTAATGCCCATTAACATGATTGAAAACTAGGATGATAAGGCCAGGGCTATCCCTTTCGAATGGAAGTGCCAAGAGAAACCTCACTGGGATAGATTTAAACAACACATGCAGCTATTTGACCCCTTTGAGGGCAGCAAATTTGAATCCTCTGCCCTATGGTACACTTGGTGCAACTTTTAGCAAGGCCCCAACTAAATTTACTCCAGATTAGATAGGTTTTATGATAATAAAATTTTCTTCTCCTTCTCCCCTAACCACTTGGGGAACTCAGTGGCTGTTCTGCCAGTAACCTTATCTGATCATTTTCCTATCATTGCTGTCATCAATACTAGGAACTCCATCCCTAACAACAATCCTCTTAATAAGAAGTTTATCCTTAATACCTCCCTGCTAAATGATAAAGATGCCCTAACTGCCATTAAAATGGTTAGACTCTTTAAAATGCACTCTCAACATCCCCAATCCCACACCCTTAGATGGAATAGAAATGTCTCCTCTTGGCAAAAAATATTCCAAACTATAGGCCAGAAGAAAGCCAAGGATCTCAGGCTTGTGGAAAAAACTCTCACTAATTAGCTCGACTCCTTGGAGCATGAAATACAATTACATCCTTCCTCCTCTGTCCTACCAGAATGGGTAGCTTAGGCTAGAGACATTCTTAGGAAACATCAACAACTCAAAATCAAGGGTGCCCTCATCAGAGCACATAATCATTGGCTCAAATTTGGAGATAAAAGGCTCTAAAGTCTTCTTCAATCTCCTTAAACAAAAACAAAATAAAGAAAAAATTGACAGAATCATAGTTGAGGATAAGGAACTCCTGAACATCAATGAGATCAAAGATGCTTTTGAAATGTTTTATAAAACCCTCTTTACCTCGGAAGATAGTGAAGCCTCAAAAGAGGCTAGAAATAGGTGCAGTATCATTATCCCAAAAAGAATCTTTGAGGCTGAATCTCTTCCTCTCAAGACCAAAATCTCTATGATAGAAATTGTTGATGCCATTAAAGCCCTCAAGGATGATGAGGCCCCAGGCCCCGATGGACTTCCTGCTGAGTTTTACAAAACCAATATTGAGTGGGTCACCAAAGACCTTTATGACATATACACCAAAGCATTTGATAGTGGCACCCTTGGGGAGTCCATCAATAGGGACATTGTTAAACTTATCCAAAAAGATGGGGACAAAGCCCTCATAAAAAATTGGAGGTCAATTACTCTCCTCAACATTTCTTATAAAATCCTGGCCAAAGCCCTAGCCTCTCGCCTTGAGAAGATCCTTCCCAAGTTCATCTGCTCTACCCAAACAAGATTCATTAAAGGAAGGTATATCTTGGAGAACCTTGTCACTAGCTAGGAATCTATTGAGTGGGCCAAAACTTCAAATCAAGATACTGCCATGTTCCTTGTAGACTTTGAGAAGGCCTATGACAGGGTGGAATGGGACTTCATCCTCATGATGCTCAAAGCCTTTGGTTTCCCTAGTGAGTTCTGTAAATATGTCCAAATTCTCCTCAAAGATGCCTCCACCCTGGTTGAAGTTAATGGATCACTTTCCCAGTCTATTCCTCTTTCTAGATCCATTAGACATGGCTGCCCCCTTGCCCCTGCTCTGTTTGTCATTGCCTCAAACGCCCTCTTTTACCTCCTAAGAGATGATACCCTATCCCCTAAAGTTCATGGCATTAAGATGCCAGATGACTCTGAATTGCTCAACATATAATTTGCTGATGACACTGCGCTCTTCCTAGAGCTCTCTAGGCATAACATTGACTCCCTAAATCAAAAGCTTGCAACCTTTGGTAGAGCCTCTGGTGCTCGTATCTCCAATTCCAAGTCTATCCTGCTTGGGTGGAATGAGGAACCCCCGAACTGGCTTCAGCAGGTTGGATACTCATGGGGAGGATCCAATAAAATAGTTAGGTACCTCGGTATCCCTTTTTCTGTCTCTCCCTCTCTCAAGGATATGTGGATTTGGGTCAAAGAAAAGATTGACAAAAAACTTAATAAATGGGACAATAAGGTTCTATCCCTGGCTGGTAGGATCCAAGTCTGCAAAAAAATTCTCTCCTCCTATAGTTTGTACTACTCCTCTGTCAGGATGTTCAGTAACAACCAAGTTTGTAGTACCCCTACTCGTTTGAACTCATTAGACTCATATTTTATTATTGGTTGTTTTCAGTGGATACATTACCATGATATGTTATTCCGATTTTTATGACATTATGCTTTATCTGGAGATGAGATGTATAATTTATTTGCAGTATTTCAGTACTTGTGATTTATGGCATTTGATGGATTATTGCTATATACTGACATTTTATTTTATCTATGCAATGTGTAATTTATGTTGTGTGTTTGCGAGTGTATTGGATGCAAGGGGACGATTTTCCTTCACTCATTTCGGTTAGACAGAGAACGTCACAATTCTCCTTCATCGGTGTGTATGCCGTGTTTTCTATATTGTATATATATGCATGTGTGGTTCGGTGATGCAGGTTATTGCAGGTACAAGTACCGGGTAGGTACGGGGTATCATCTCCACCTGGCTTTACAGGTCTGAGCGTGCCTTATATTTTTCGATGGAAGTGGAGGAGATAGTAGTTGACCCTATTTTACTCAGTTACACTTGTATGAGTGTCGTCAGTTGGTCATCTTGTCAGTTAGTTTGGCCTTCGTGTTTTTTCGTTTGATTTTTTTTATAAGTATTTGCTTGAGATTTGTTCAATTTGAGTGTTTTAGTGGATTTAATTAATTAATTAATTAAGTTTATGAAATTATCTCATAGTTGAATTGTATATGCATTGAGATTATAAATTTAGTTAATTAAAAGAAATTATTAAATTAAGTTGCAAGCTGCATGATATTAGAAATATATTTTATTTAAATTTTTAGTGGAAAAATAAATTAGATTTATTATATTTATTGTTTCCTAGAATTTTAAATAAATAAATAAATAAATAAATACACAAATGAATAAAGGAATTAATTAGAATTAAAGTATTGTTTTAATTCTTTATTTAGAAAATTAATTAATTTGCATGAGAAAAGAAAAGAAAGAATAATGATTTTTAATTATTGCATGTTAGCTTATCTTTTGTTATAAAATTAGAAAAGAAAATAAAATTACTTTTATTCTAAATTTAGGTTTTTGAGAAAAAGCTATTGAACCTAGAATTTTAGTTTAAATAGAGAAATAAGTCTTTATTTTAGACACATAGGAAACATGTCATGAATTTAGGTGAAGAAATTTATTGGAAGCTTGTTGAAAAGATTAGGGCTCTTCTACAGATTTCTTCCAGGAAAGCTATACCAGGTTGGGTGGCTTCTTTTGATTGTTGCTTTAAGAAAATATTTTATTTCTTTCTTTTTTCTGAATGATGTACGTGTTAAGATGTTTGTCAAATCTAAAATCCTGTCTGATTATTTCTTGTTCTTGGCTAAAGTCCATTCCTAAGTTAATTTCTAGTTTATGGAAATAAGTTATTTCTTGGGTGTTTGTAGATTAATTTTTAAGAAAATTGGAAAAAGTTATTATGACAAATTTTGCCAAGATTTTTATTGTGCATGGAAATTGCAAGATTTGAGAGGAATGGGATTTACTAGAGAAATCATTCCCTCTTGTTTGATTTTTGTTTCGATATTTGGCTATGACAGTCTTTTTTAAATAGTTGTGTATCTCTATGATATTATTAGTTATTATAGAAATAAATTTAATTATTAATTAAATTTATTGTATTATTAAAGATAAGGGAAATTGTTTTATTATATTATTTTGGAGATTTTATGTATTAATTAATTTCCCTGTAAATAAATTTGATTGGAAATAAATTTTGGGTGAAAATAGAATTTACTTGTTTTAGATTATTTATTTATTTATTTTTGATTGGTAAAAGGCCGAAGCCAGATATTCTATTATTCATTTATGAAATTATACATAACTCCACTCAAGCGGGTGCCGGTAGGAAAGAGTGGAGTCGAGAAAACCTCCGGCCTTGCCCGGGACCAAAGTCCAGCATATTTCTTGATAAATTCCAGTTTTGATACATAAAAAACCCGGGCCAGGGTAATCAGGTGGGAAGGTTTTTTAATATTTCCTTCCCTTACAAGCCCAAAAGAAATGTTTTCAGTAGCCAAATGATCACTTTCCTTTTTTATTCTGGAGTTGTCCTATAGTATTTCAGAGTTGCTCCAAAATTGCCCATGATCACTTGGTAGCCTGCAATGACAGTTACTCAAACACTCAGCAATTTTGTTAGTAACAACCTGTTCGACCTACAATGTCAGTTATTCCAAAACTTGACCATTATGTTAGTATTAACCTGCCATTTGTATCATTCGACAGTTTATTGCCTGATAAAAACCTTAAATTATTTCCAAAGTATACATATCTCCTAAGCTTAAAAAATAATAAATTTAAGAGACAGAATTTTAAGTACCAAATACGCTTAGGATAGAGCAAAATTGCCTAGAGATCCTGCCAGCCATAAAACCTCAGTTCTCCGACTCTTGTTTATGCTCCTAGACATTATCCTTAGTAAGGGTAAAATCCAGGCTACAACAACAAGAGTAGGAAAGGGGAGATTCATTTAATCCATCATCCCTTGCCCTGAAGTTTTATAGCATAAGGAGTTCACAGTTTGCATGGTAGCCACATAAAGTTAGCCAACTTAAATTGACATGGAGACATCAAAATATAGAAAACATCAACAGATGGCATTAAAACTTCAGCAAATGTCCTTCAAAATAAATTAAAGTGGATACCCGAAGTAATATGCGTTCAGATGCTATCTAGATTATATATTTAACTGTTTTAATAGCAAAATGGTGATGTATATCTATACAGTGGATATTCCTTCATGTTCCTTCGGTAACAGTAATTTGTAAAATATCATACTAATTTAGTGTTTTATATGATGCTTAAGTTTGTTTGTTAAAGCTACTATACTGTTTGCTATCTCAAACATAATTCAGATAACTGTAATTGTATTTTTTACTTTAAGTCAACGTATAAACCAGCCTCTGTAGTGCTGTATTCGTATCAAAAAATGGAAGCATGCTCCCCCTGAAAGCAGAGCCACTTCAATCCTCCCTAGAGGATGGAGAAGAAGCCCTATCCTCCTCCAGAACCAGATCCTCACCTCTGAGGAAGTCTTCAAACCATGTCAGCTTAGGAGGGTGTCTCACATGGAATAAGAAAAGCAAAAAGTTAACATTTCTGTTAATTACCTCAGTCCTTTCCGCGGATACTGGCTCTCCATCCATGGAGATAATGGGGAAACGAGGCACTGGCCTGTTAATCCGAATGAGAATGTCATAATTCCTTGGCTGCGGAATAGTCCCTTCATTGTCAATATTAACTAAAACCCTCTCAAGGTCGCCCAAAATAGAGGCATCGAAGACCTCTCTGCACAGAGCACTGGTATCTTCACGATTTTTGGTAGAACTCATAGTGACAGCAAGAAACATGGTGGCCACGTCCGTGTTGGCCCTGGTTCTATCCAAATTTGTGAGGAAATCGGGGCCTAAGATGTTCTCAATAGCATCAATTACCAAGGTATGAGGGAGACGCATGATGCGCTTAAGGCGATCATGAGTGATGGCCCCTTCAAAGGCCATTTGTCTCTTTGAACTGAACAATTTAATTGGGGTGTCCATCGTCTGAAGATTCACAACATAGGTTCTCAGGAAAATAGTAGAGTATCAGCTTGAAAGTCCTTAAGCTAAGGCTGGAAGCTAAATGATTTAAACTCTTCGAATAATCTCATTCTGAAAACATGAATTACTAAAACTCCACTTTGGAAGGAGTTCATTGGTTTTCGAAAAAACACATAACCTAAAATGATGCGCCAGCTGAGGTAAAATCATGAGGAGGAGCCCGAAGTAATTTTGACAGAAGAGCAATCACATACGCTACATTCAAGAGCTCTGACAAATCATAATTATTAAGACAACAGGGGGATCTTGCCACATTTTAATATTAATTAATTCATAACTGTGGGTTGTTTAATCCTTATTCTAGGGGTCACCGATCGCCCCAATAATGTTCGGCCTCATTTTTAAGTTAGGGAATGATTATTCCCTTGATAGAGATCCTCGAGATTTTAAATGCAGGGCCATAATCATTAGTGTTTAACTGATACTTTCTCTGTTAGTTATTATGGCTAAGATAGAGAGCAGTTTAATTATTGCTATTTTCTTCGGGTAAATGATCTCAATTATTATCTGATAAGAGTTTTATTTTTGTCTTTTTCTTTCCTCTTTTTTCTTTTATTTTATTTTTATAAGAATCTAAAGTCTCTTTATTGTTATATGAGTGTCTAAAGATATTTGAGGAAATCTTTATAGTTGGCCAGGGTTAGTTGTATTCCTAATTTTGCTCTTATTCGGATATTCAAGTTTATATAAATGGTAAATATATTTGTTTTTAAATGAATGGATTATATAAATACCTGTGTATATACATAACCTTCCCCTTATATTTACATACAGGTATCTTTAAATACCAAATGAATGATTTTTGGATGAATTACTTGATTCGCTGTGTAGTGAAGAAATTTTATACCTATATACAAATTACACACACACACACACACACACACACACACACACACACACACACACACACACACACACACACACACACACACACACACATATCCAAAAAGTGTATATATATATACTGATATATATGTATTATAGATCAATATGTATATATACATATATTCTTATGTATATGTATATACCTATATATATATGTAAATGTATATAGATATATATAAGCATGTTTAAGGTGATGAATGTGTATGGATACAGGAATATAGGGTTTTAATTATGTGTCTGAAATATTAGTGATTCTATATGAAGTGAGGCTGTATAGGAGAGTTTTGAAGACTCGGTTTAGTTATAGAGGCTTATATATAGAGTCAGCTGATATAACAACTATTGGTTAAGGGTTGATTTTGGGAACAACATGAGTCAATGTCTTGCCATCAGCTCCCAAATTGGCAAGGAAGTCAGCTCTCCTATTGCCCTCCCTGTAAATGTGGTTAAAGATGACCCTATCAAATGTTTTCATGTTTGTCAAGATTTTTTCCAAAGAAGCATTAAGTTTCCAGTCAGGCATAGACCCTTTTCTAAGGGCATTGATGATAATAGCCAAATCACCTTCAATGACAATCTTCTTAATATTGAGTAAAATGCCTAAGTTTATTCCTACATCTAGTGCTTGCATTTCAGCCATATTATTAGTACTAGAACCACAAGGGAGAGCCATGAAGGCCACCTCATCCCCATTTGAATTGTGGATGCTACAACCTAGACCCGCCCGTCCAGGGTTACCCCGCGAGGCACCATCAAAGTTCAATTTAAACCATCCCTTGATAGGAGGGATCCATTTATAATTTTCACGAGATAGCTCATTTGCTAGGGAACCCCTGCCAATGAAGGGAGGAATTTTTAGACCTTTCCATCTGAGTCTCATTTTTTCATCCCAGTAAGACATATTGATGTCTCTCTAAAGATTTAGGGTTTGGTTATTTAATAATTCAACTATCGAGGCTTCAATTTTATTGACCAGTTGATACCATTGCATTTTTCTATTTTTGAAAATCCTCCTATTTCTCTCCTTCCATATTTCCCAAATCATGATAGATGGGGCTATGATCCATAAATGTTCAAACATGCTGCCAATGTTCCTGATTGGCCAGGCATGAAAAAGATCCAAAATGTTATTAGGAACGGGGGAATACTAGATCATTTGCTTTCTTAACCAACCCCAGCAATTATGAGCATAAGCACAAGTCACCAGAAGATGATTAGAAGATTCTTCTACGTTTTCACATAAAGGGCATCTACTTGGCCCTTCATATCCAAATTTCTTAAAAGTTTTAGAAGTGAGGATTTGGTTTTGAATAGCCAGCCAAGCAAACAGACCTGCTTTCGGAAGGCACCTTTTGTCCCAACATAACGATAAAGGTAGGTTGGAGCGAGGGGTATGTTTTTTATTTAGAATATGTTTGTATCCCTCCTTTGATTCATATCTTCCCTTTTTAGAGCCAGCCCATATCAATTTGTCAGAATCAGGAGTCAGGGCAATATTTCTTGAGGCCAGAATCTGAGATAAGAAGGATCTCTCCATGGCTAGAATATCAAGATGCATTAATGATTTCCATCTCCATTTTTTCAAATGCCCAATGCTAAATTCTTCAATGTAATCTTTTACATGAGATCCCCAAAGTCCTTCAAGGGTGGGAATAATTGACTTAATATTAGGAAGAGTGATGAGGGGAGGGAAAGCACCCCAGGAGTCTCTCCAAAACAAGGCATCCTGTCCATTGCCAATGGACCAAGTTAACTTATCAAAAATGATGCTCCTGCAATCTAGCATGAAGTTCCAAATTCTAGAGCCCTTAGGAGGGTGGGCAGTTTTGAAGATGCTTATAGGATCTGGGTTGTGCAGATATTTGTTAAAAAGGGTACGAGCCCATTTAGCATTGGGGTTAGAAAACATCCGCCAGACTAACTTGGCCCCCAACACTTTGCTCTGAATAAGAAGGTCTTTGATGCCTAAACCACCCATTTCCTTGGGTAAGTAAATCTTGTCCTAGGCAATCAACGGAAATCTAGCCTTATCTTCCGAACCTTGCCAGAAAAAGGTCCTTATATGACTAGTTATTTCCTTCCTCTTGGAAGCGGGTAGGTCCATACATGAAAGTTGATAAATAGGCATGGCCGAGAGGACCGCCTTGATCAAAGTGGCCTTTCCAGCAGAGGAAAGCCATTTACCTTTCCAAGAGGATATTCTGTTTGTAATCTTGGTCACAACCTGGTTCCAGAGACTAGATGATCTAGTACCTTTGTCTAAAGGGATACCCAAATATTTACAAGGCAATTCTCCTTCTTTGAATTTAAGGATTTTTAGAATTCTTGTTCGAAGTTCTTTGTTTGTGTTAAAGAAAGTTATATTAGACTTCATAGTGTTGATTTCTTGACCAGAGATATTAGTGTAGTTATTTAGGATTTTTTTAATTCTATTAGCCTCCATATGACTACTTGATCCAAACAACATGGTGTCATCCACAAATTGTTGGTGGGTGATAGGCTCCATGTTAGAGGTGATTTTGATACCAACAAGCTGAGCCTTTTCTCTGGCCCAGTTGATCATTCTACCAAGAGATTCAGCCATTATAATGAAGAGGAAGGGGGAGAGGGGATCCCCTTGTCTGAGGCCTCTAGAAATTTTGAAGAAGCCCTCCGAGGCCCCATTGACAAGGATTGAGATCCTTGGAGTAGCGATACATTTGAATACTAAATTGATCCATTGCTTATTAAACTTGAAAGCATCCATACATTTACAAAGAAAGTGCCAATCCACTTTGTCATATGCTTTCTTGATGTCAAGTTTTATCAGCATGCTCGGAGATTTGCTATTTTGTATTGAGTGAATAGCCTCCTGAGCGATGATTATACCATCATAAATGGATCTATTTGGCACAAATCCTATCTATTCCTCACTGATAATTATGGGGAGGAGGGTTAGTAATCTATTTGCCATTGTTTTAGTGAGTAATTTATATAGGGTATTACATAAAGCTATTGGGCGAAAGTCCTCAAAACTTTCCACGACCTCCTTCTTTGGGATTAGGGTGATGAAGGTATTATTAAGTTCTCTGAGGATTTTCCCAGAGTTTCTCATCCCCTCTAAGGCCTCAGTAATTTCCCCACCCATGAAGCTCCAACATTTTTGATAGAAGTGAGCCAGGAACCCATCGGGGCCAGGAGCCTTGTCTGGACCCATTTGAAATAAGGCTGATTCTACTTCTTCTTTTGTTAATTTTTTGTTGACCATTAAGTTGTTTTCTTCTAATATTAATTTCAAAATATTTTTTAAGAAATCACTCTCCTTGGTCCATTTAGAGCCCTCCCTATTATTAAGGATAGTCTCAAAATACCCCACAGTAGTTTTAGCGATGATTTCCAGGTTGTCAGTAAAGTCCCCTGATGCCAATTTGATTTTGTTGATTCTGTTTAATGCTCTACGATGTCTAGTGCTATTGTGAAAGAAACTCGTGTTTCTGTCACCGACATCAAGCCAGTTATCCCTAGATTTCTATTTCTAGAAAATCTCTTCACGAGCTAAAATTTCCTCATAACGAGCCAAATTGCTTTTTTCCTTCTGATATAAGAGGTCATTCATCCCATACTTTATCACTTCCTCATTAATAATCTCCATCTCCTTTTCAGTCTTTGTTTTTTGTGAAAAGATATTTCCAAAGTGTTCTCTATTCCACATTGTTAATTGTTGCTTAATCTTCTTAAATTTAGTTACTATTTTGAAGGTTTTGGAACCAATGACGTTGGTGTCATTCCACCATTTTTCAATGAGTTGTAATAGATTTTCATCTCTGAACCACATTTTTTCAAAGCGAAAGGGGGTTTTAGTCAGTTTAAGAGCTTCTGTTATAGTTAATTGGACCGAGAAATGATCTAATCCGGATATGGGAAGGACAATGGTATCAAAGGATTGTGACAGATTACCAAATAGAAAAAATCTATCCAGTTTTTCTGTAATATTACAGAAGCCTTATCTTCTGTTATTCCAGGTAAAGGCCTCACTTTTGGCAGTTAAATCTAGCAAGTTGCATTTATGCATCCAATTCCTGAAGTCTAAGCATGTTTGAGTCATCTTGTTGTTGCCCCCCCACTTTTCCTTGGGGTCCAGAATTGCATTGAAATCTCGACCAATAAGGCAGGTTTGATCACATTCATTAAGAAGGAAATTCTCAATTTCCTCCCAGACTCCCTTTTTTGCATGTGTTTGTGTAGGGCCATAAACATTAATTAATGTAAAATTTAAGTTGCTTTTGAAGCTCACAACTCTACCACACATCCAGTTCGGGGTCTTCCTTATCAGACTGTAGGAAACTAGCCTCGGATCCCAAATGATGGCTAGTCCACCAGATGCTCCAGAGGTAGATTTCCCTTCAAGTTCTCTGATACCTATTTTTTTCTTTAAGTTTGTTAATTCACTGTTATTAAGTTTGGTCTCTTATATTAAGAATAATTCCGGATTGTATTTGGCAATGCATTAACATTCCATGTAAGGAGTTTCATGGTTCATTGGGAAGGATCTTCCCCTTCCCTGCCTCAAAAATATTAGTGATTTTAGTCTGGCCAACTACATAACCAGCCCGAGAGAGTAATTCAGTCATAGTTTTCCTACCCCTCTTCTTATGGTCGGTGGCAAAGTCAGGGGGGAGCATTGCCCAATAGTGTTAGTGATCCCCAGGCAGTCCCCAACATCAATTGCCACATCACCAGAGGGAGGGGTGGTCATAACCTCAGAGAAGGGCATACACAATTCTCTGGCTAACAGAGATTTCTGTAATGCAATTTCTTCCTCATCAGCAATCTCATTAAAAAATAACTCAATAAGATCATCTGTAACAGAGTTACCCACATATTCAAGTATGCACTTATCCTCAAGGGCTCTTCTATTATCACCACCCTTCATAATGGTGCTCTTGTCTGTTAATTGATTTTTTCCTTATTATTCTTTCATTTTTTGTTTCTGCCTTTTCTTTTTTTGTTCTTTTTGTTCTTCTTTTCTTCTTTTCTTTTTGTTTTTATCCCTATTTTCTAAATTTAGGGCCAGATCGCTTAGAGAGTCATTTTCCTCCAAAGTATTCATATTTTGAGCTGATAGAGCTTCCTGGTGACTGGGGGTGGTTTCTAGAATAAGGGGGCCTTTAGTTTCGTCTTCAATATTCAAGTCATTAATAATTTTGTTGGCTATTGGTGTAGGGATCGGTGAGAGACTCTGTTCGTTCGCAGGGTCTCTCCTCCTATGTTCCACTACAGGAGCTTTGAGTGAAGTTTCTTTTCCCTTGCTTTCTGATAACCTTAGTGTGTTATTTGAAACCATAGATCCCAAATTTTGTTTATTTAACATGAAACCTCCCCTAGGGTTGAATTTAATGTCCAAAACCTCCCCCCTTGAAGCTTTAATGCATGTTTTTTTTGACCATGATCAGAGGAAAAACAAGTCTTAGGAATGAAATCATTCGCGGTGGTCTCTGGTTTGATTTCATAGATTGAGTGATTTGTAATAATTTTAATGGGATCAAATGTTGATTTACCTATCTCAATATTGGCTAAAATTTTGATATCAGAGGATTCCAGGTAGTTATCCTCCAAACCCTCGAAACCTCCTAAAAATTCTCCTAGTTTTTTAAGGATCTCTTTATGGATTAATTCAACCGGCATGTTAGGGAATCGAATCCACTTTGGAACCCTAATTTTCTCGACATCTTTTGGGATGAAATTAGGTTTCCAATTGAAAAATTTAAAACAGTAACCCCTAAAAAATCTTTGATTATTTTTAAGTAAATTCTCTTTAAGATCCGCAGTGTTGCAATTGATAAATAAAAAATCATTTTCTAAGTTCATGATACTTATCTGGTTTCCCGTGAAGGATTTTAGCCATTGCTGAATCTCTGAGGACGGGGTGCCATAACCGAACCATTTTCCAAAGAGCCCGCGAGCGTTGTAACAATCCCATAATTCATCAGTATGATTATTACTTATAATCATAATATTATCTGTATTGAAGACCGGCAGCTTCTGAAAGTTTGGAGGGCCATGCTTGGGGAAGATCTCCTCCCTTTTTCTGGTAAAAGAAACTGGATTATATGAAGAGGGTTTTCTAACCCCAAGTATGGTTCTGTTAGCCTCCGAAGCCATGTGTCCCTGGAACATTGACAGAGTCTCAGGTCGTAAGAAAGGAGAACTTTTTTTGTTAGGGCAACCCAATGAAGATCTATCTCTTGAGAGAAAGAGGGGCGCTTGCTTCTTCTAAGATAAAGTGGATTTCTGAATTATACAGGGAGACCCTACCCTACTCATAGGATGAAGCTGAGAGTTCTTCACCGAAGAAGCTGAGGGGGCTTCTGAAAAAGGAAGACGGTCAAACAAAGCCCCCAGGGCTTGTCTGTTGATATCATTAAGCTTTAAAGTAGTTAGATTAGCCCCTGTAGCTTCAGGGATTAGGGCATTAAGACCATTCTCTAAGCGTATGTCTCTAATTTGTTCTTCCAGAAGAGCAAAACTGTTCTTCCATCGCTCGAGATGCCTCCCAGACCCTGGTAAAGATCGCTGAGGTTTCGCAGGGGGGTTTCTGCTTTTCGTAGTTATATTTGTTATTCTTATTTTTTCCATTTTTTCATTTACTTGTTTTAGATTATTGTATTAGAAAAAAAAACAATTAATTAAAAAAAAAAAACTTCAATTAAAAAAAAAAAATTAATTTAAAAAAAAAAAACTAATTAAAAAAAATAAAAAAAATAATTTAATTCAAAAAAAATAAAAAAATATTATATATATGTATATAGTATTTTCTGTGGTTTTAATTATGTTATTTTGGAAATGAAATATATTTCAAAATTAAATCTTATTTTTATTATATATTTTAATGTGATATAATTATATAATATTATATTCGTAGAATATTTATATTTATGTAATTAAATTATATTATTATATATAATTTTTAATTTGGAATTTAATTTAAATTATTGATATAATCTAATCGGGTTTATTTGTAAATTAATCATGAACATATATTTAGGGGGTTAATTTTTATGTGATCTTATTTAACTTTATTGGACAAATGACAACATTGGTTTTCCTTGTGTAATATAGTTGTATTTTCTTATTATCTGGAAATTCTTTATTTGCAAGTTATTTATGCTTTTGGCTGTTGTAAGAAAAGATTGTCTATATTAGGATCTTGTGTAAATGGTGTTTGCAATCAAGCTTAATTTCGTTGCAATTCTGGTTGAGTCGTCATTGTGTCCTATGTTATTATATATCCTTGGTCAGGTGTTGTTGTATAACCTTATTGATATGAGCCATTGTGTGTTTTGTCCAAATGGTCAATCTTGGGTTAGTGATTGTGTATCCTTCACTTGTGCTTTGCCAGGATTGGTTATGGTTGTCTGTTTCGCCATAGAGTTCTCGTAGAGAGACATTTCCTGTTAGTGTCCTATGAGTGAGAGTGGCTTTCGAGCAGGGGCCGTGCCCAAAGTGGATGACAGGATAACCCATCGGAAGTCAGTTAAAAAGTGATAACCTAATAATTGATTAGGGGGTGGATATAATAAAGATTAATTAAGATAATGTACCTCGTGCATAGGTGAGTGCTTGTACAAGGTTCATAATGTTACGAGAAGGTCTGGAATGGCAAACTTACCACCTTGTCTTTACGAAAGGATTGGTAGCGTCCACATGAGACTTAGTTGGAACCGGAGGCTCAGGAGAGGTTACCAGGAGAAACCCAGGATGGGGGCTAGGACCTATGGAGGCTGTACCATGGTATCCACCGTAAGACATGTGATGACACTCTCTCCTTAGAGTCACTTGTGTTTTGTGAGTTGAGTTACATGGATGTTTGTGGAGTCTTGTAGTCCTTTCGTACTTGTCTTACTTTGCTTGCTTGAGGGTTTTCTACTATCTCCTAGCACGGTGGGGTGGTTCCATTTCAGGGTCACATGGTCAGGTGGTAGTGCCACTTTCCATCGGATGTGCTGGATTGTATCTTCAGGTGAGGAAAGGCTTCGCTGGTGTTCTTGGTTCATGGTTCATGTACCAGCTCTTGTTCGAGATTATTGTTCAGTTGAGATCTTGTGCTCATTGTATCAGGCTTTTATGTAACCTTGATATTGTAACTTTGTAATCCATGGTATTATTGGAAGCCTTGTATTTATGGATATTGTAATATTATGTCAGTGGAATGTATGTTAATTCAGTTGTTTTGATCTTATGTATAAGTGATTTATGGAAAATTGAATGCATTGGAATACTTGATTTTTTTGTTATGAATTTAGATGTATGTGTAGTTTTGAACTTAAGCATTTAATTTATCTAATTAAATGGACAATTGGATTAACCATGGTGTTAATATAATCTACGATTAATCTTCGTTGGTAACCCTTAGGAAATCATGTGTTAGTCTTCTGTTGTGTTATTAGACATGCAATGGTTATAATTAATGCACTTAATCTTTAAAAAAAAATTATTTCACCCTGTGGTTGCCTAGTTGTGTTGTTTTCCTTTAGGGTTCCTGGCGGGGCATTACAAAGTTTATGAGATCCAAAAATCTATCAGGCACTTCCTTTGGTCTGATGGTAAGGGTAAAAGAAAGGCCCACGCGGTCAAATGGCTCTGGTGCCACATAGATAAGAAACTTGGTGGGTTGGGACTTGATGATCTCAGAATGCAAGGACTTTTGGATATTTCATGCCCTGGAAGGACAAGAACCGTAGAAGATCCTTGTCAGAAATAACATACAAAATGGCATCCCCAAATCTGCCAAATCTTGGAAAGCCCTCCCCTTTAGTGATCTGATAGCAGGCGGATTCTCTATGTTTGTTCAAGGCACTTGGGTGTTTAAATCCATCTGGAAAGATTGGGAGCGTGTGCATAAACTTATTACCAACTTTAATATTGATTGTAATAATACTCTGCATGGGGAAAGGTCAATATGGTGGAATCTCTACCATAACTCTAAACCCCTCGCTTTAATCCAAGGTTGCTTTGCTAGGAATTGGTATAATAAAGGAATTAAATACCTCATGGACATCTTGGAACATGATAATCTCATCAGCTGGGAGGACCTTAGCTATAAGTTTGGCTTCCTTGCCTCGCATAAGAGAACCTACAATATGATTAAAAATGCTTGTGCTTGTCCAGATCTTCCTAGGAACACTGATGTAGATGCTCATAGATACCTCTCATTTCGATGGAAGGATGGATCCCTACTCTCCAAGGTCAAAGCCAAGTCTATCTACAAACTACTCACTCATGATACCACGGTGATCGATCATATTGACTCCCTCTGGTATGTTGACCTTAATACATTTGCTTGGCAGAAAACATTTGAAAAACTACGGAAGTCCCCCATGCCCCCTAAAATCAAATGCTTCAGGTGGCAACTAATGTTGGATAGACTACCTATTAGGAATAACATTGGTTCCTTCAACCTATGCTCTATATGTAGGAAGCCTGAGACTATGCGACACATCTTTTTTGACTACATTTTTGCCAGAGAGGTTTGGCTGATGTTTGGAATTTCCATTACTGAACATGTTTGTACTCTTGATATTATTGCTGGATTCATTCATGGCCTCAAGAAGGATGCTAACCTATTTTGGCAAATTCTCTCTTCTTTCATACTTTGGTTTATTTGGAAGCTTAGAAATGAGGAAAAATTCCAAGGTACTGATAGGACTCTTACTGGGTTTTTTAAGAAACTCACACGTTATAAAATTGCTGTGCAGGTATTTTTTTGATGAATGTTGAGAGGGAGAAGCTGTTGCATTTCCTCAGGGATGGATGGGCAACCATGTTCATATACGAGATGAAGGATGGCTTTGAATGGGCTAGAATTGTGGAGAACCAGACTGCATTCGATGAGGCTCTAAATAAACTGATCAAGGAACTCAGGGACAACAGAGGTCCCTACTTTGATAAGCTCAAAATTTTTACCCAGGTCCTGGAGCGAAAGAAGGTGGTGTGGATGGAAGGGCCACAAGGATGGACAACATGGATGGAAAACTAGGATGAGATTCTGCAATAGGTGTCCAGTAGCCTCTAGTTGATGTATATGGTTCATTGTATATACTCTCTCTCGTAACTCTTTTTTTTTTGTAGGAGGCTATCTTTGTTCAGTCAGATAATCCCACTAGTTAATGGTTGAGGCTTTTCCTCCCATCCTCACTTTTGTATAAACTCTCCTTATTTTGGTCTTTCGATATTTAATATAAAAAAAAGTTAATATGTAATAAAATTTTTCATATTTTTTTTATTATTAATATGCTACTAAAGTTAAAATATTTTATCAGCTCAAAAAAGACCTGGTAATCCACCACTATGCTTATATTCAAGAATTATAGGAAAAAAAATATGAATACATAAGTAATTTTCTTTAAAAAATATATATAAATTAAATATTCTAGCCATTTCAATTGAAAAATCATAAAAATATGAAATAGCGTTATTTTTCATTTACCTTATTTCTTATTTTTTTTTTCTTAATTCAAGCATCTAGACAATCTGAAATCTAAATACCATTTAGAAAAGAAATCAAAATAGTAAATAGAAAAATAAATGTAATCGTGAAAACCATTTCTATGGAGCTTTGGGAAAGTGCCATCATGAAAACTCATTTAGTGGAATCATGTGTTTATTTGTTTCCTTTGTGTAAACTATACACACACTCATCCATTATTTGCATCCATTATCCAACCATGCATATCATACCATCATCTCATCCCAATCTGTACATCCACATCCCCATACCATAATACCTATAATTATTCACACTTTTTTCCTTGATTAGGAAGTGCTCAAAACCTTCAAACATGTCGAGGAAGTCTATTGATATGTTAAAGAATAATCATTATAAATGAGCAACATAACCAAGGAAATGATATAATTTTTATACCACATAGTCCTTGAAACCTATAGTTTGCATCCACTCCCCACCCCAATGCTAGTTCAATCCCCTATAACTATTTATAATATAATTGTCTCATTCATCAAATACCTTCACCCTTGGTGCTAAAATGAATTTTTTTTCTCAAATTATTTAAATACTAATATATGATAAACATAAAATATAATTTAAAAACTAATACACAATCTTAGATACCAAATAAATAATAATTTTACATTTTGGTTCCCTATCTAGTATTCAAATAGTTTTTAGGAACCTACTCTAAAAGGAATCTCCTCAACATCTAAACATTGTAATAGAAACAACATAAAAATATATTTCCATATATACCTAAGACATTCAATGCTTCTCCATAAACTTCCATAAGATTAGGTTTAATTCTAGACAAGATCCAAATCCTAGCTAGTTCAAATCATTGAATTCAAGATATATCATTCATAGTCTTTATTAAAGGTAGACTCTTTAGAAGGTTCTTAAACTTCTTCCTGGGAGTGATTTTATCAATAGAAGTTTCAATGTTCGTACCATGAGGTTAGCCTATCTTGTTGACCTTCTTTCTCTAGAGAAAGAGGTTATTTTATACTCGAAATACTCACCATTAGAAATGGAAATGGTTGAGGGACACTTAGAAGAAATAACAAGGCTATTCACAAGTGATTTTAAAACAGTGTTCCTTTGCCACCCATGTTCTTATTTTTTGGGCTACTAGGGGCGTTGATTGAATCTTTTTATCTTTGTTAGGTATTGGTTTTGGGCCAATATCAACTACCATTGGTAGCATGTGACAAGGGTTATAATTTTCCTTGTAGGATAAAAATGAAGGGAATTTCTTAAGGAGATGATTTTTGATGGATAAGGGCTCTCATCCTTGAAAGATAGTTAAAGGAGCATTTTGGTCACAACCAAGGGAGATTATTGGGTGGAGTAGGATTTAGGGCTGAGCTAGTTTCCAAGTAGTAAGTATAGATAATATAAATTAGACCTTGATATAATGGTGGATAAACACCATCACCAACACATTTCTCCATGGAGGAAAAGAAAAAATGGAAAGCTGAATAATTTATAGCATCTAAAATCGTTGAGTAAAGCAATGTGATAGCTATGAGATATAGTTGAATTCCCCTTAAGGATAAAGAATTTGATCAAATGACAACTAATAATTTCCCATGAGGTGTTAGGTCCTCTCCACTAAATCCATTTTGATGTCACTTTAGCTCTTCCTCTCTTTAGAAAATAGTACAAATATAATCCTTACAAGTCTATTAATAAGTTAGCAACGAATTTTTTTTACCTTCACATCCCAACCCCATCATATGATCTATTAATTATTTTAACACTTCCATATTGATGCCACCCTTATTTACCTTACAATTTTTCCAATTATTTGTTTACTAAGATACAATAGCTTCACCATTACCCTTCATAATCTTAAAGGACTAATCCCTCCACTTTCAAATATATCACCAATGTAGGTATTATTCATCAACAAGACAAGAAACATGGGTTCTACCCTCAGGTTTAGCTACTCATGATATCTTTTCTCTCACTATGAAAAAAAGTTAGAAACTTTCAGGTCTCAAGAAGATAAGTAAAAGATGTTCTTTTAGTAGATCATTCCAGAAAAAGATTTATATTAATTGAGTAGGTATTATAAAGTATCTCCCATCCTTTCCATGTGAGAAGGATACTTCAAAATCTATGCTTTCATTTTGGTTTCTTATTCTTACACTTCCATTAATGCCATATAAATTAGGAGGTGACATTTATGAGGGATCTTCATACATACACCCAAGGTAGAAGTTATTAAAACTTATGGAAATCTCTAGGATATAATCCATGGTACTTAATCTATCATAATTATTTCTCCCTCCCTTGATTCTTATAGGTTGTCCATTTCTTCCCACCAAATTTAACTTCCTTATCTAGGTTGTCCTATCCTTGTCATTATACATTAGCTCTCTATATTTGTTGATAATAAAAACTATAACTTGTTAGAATAACCAGTGGAAAACTAAGAGGGGGGGGGGGGTGAATTAGTTGTCAACATATTATATTAATCAAACCACTTTATAACCTTAAACCAGAGCACATAAACATTGAATACCGGAATAGCAAAAATAGATACTGGTAAGCAATAAAACTTAAGAATGAAACAAAGAATCAACACAATGCAACCATACCACATAACACCATCATTTGTACATGGAAAACCCAATAAAGGGAAAAACCACGGTGGGAAGCCTACCCACAATCAGATGATACTTCTGTAGAAAGTATGTGATACAATAAGGGGCCCACACATGCAGGGAGGCACATTGCCTAGAGCATACTGCTCATTACAAAGAAGTTTCACTGACTACAGGGAGGTTATAACCAACTCAATATAATTGTACAACAATACAGAAGAATGAACTGCCAATGATAGCATCTACCATGCCTGATTATAGTCTCGATTAAGCTCAATACCAGAGGCTTTTGACCTCTTACATAAACCCAATTCGATCACCTATGATCGACCAAATCTCCTATCTGAATGATATTACATTATTCGCACATTACATTCCTTTTCCACGACCACCACATTGACATGATCTATAATGAGATCTTACATCAATTTATACAAGCCCTAAGGCCTAAACCAATTAGGTCGGTTACCTATAAGATATTACAATAAGATCATTACATACATCCACATTACAATGATATTCCATGTCGGCTTTAGACAAAAACAACATTAACCAATCCATAAATCATCCCAACAACATGTAGAGAACATGTAACATAATACGGGTCCATAACCTGGATAGGTACCAGACCTAATTTGGGTCCACCATGCCAAAGCGATGTCTCCAATCAGTCGAGGCACAAACAAAGATCACCTTATGCATCCTAAATTCTTTCTAAAAGCTACACCAACACCACTTACGCATCCTGTCAAAGATTCTCAGTAAAAGCTCTGCCGCTAAAACCTTAAACCCTTACCGGTATAGGCTTACTAGAGTGTATGATAGCCTCCAATCATCAAGTCAATACCAACTAACCAAAACATACTCCAGAAACATCAAACAAAACATATTCCATTGATCCAAACATGTTGGTAGTATCCAACTGATAGTCCCTTCAGCTGGTAACACTAGTTCTTCTACCGATAACCAAAATCTGTCTACCGGTAACCAATCATAATAGCTAGTGTTGACATCAATGACAAAACATCAATGCAACACATAATCAATTACTTCATATTGCCAACAATATCCCCCTTTGGCATTGATGGCAACACTAGATGTGAAAAAGAAAACATCTAAGTGCCAAGAGATGCCAAAAATATCTCATAGAAGATATAACAATGAAAAACTGAAAAATCCCAACAACTCCCCCTTAGGATTGCAGTCCAATCTGAAATTGATATGAATCTCTCTCCCATATGACATATTATGACATTATTTTTCATATATAACTCTCCCCCTTCGACATCAATGCCAAAGATATGACATAGATATCAAAATCCCATGAATCGCAAAGTTGACTACTCCCCCTGAGTAGTAGCACCACTACATCAATCCAGAGAAAAGGATAAAGCTGATGATGCATACCAGACTGATGCTCTACTCCATCAATTAAGTTTCTACTGAAGGGGTAGATACCTCTAACCTATCTCTCAAATATTCAAATGATTCCTTAGACAGTGGTTTAGTGAATATATCTGCACTCTTCTCTTTAGTGTTTACATAAACCAATTCGACTTCCTTTTCCTCTACCTTTTCTTTTAGAAAGTTATATTTATTGAAATGTGCTTAGTCTTAAAGTGAAATACCAGATTCTTAGATATGTCAATAGCTGCAGAGTTATCACAATAGATAAATACTAGCTCATTGCAATTCACCTTGATATCCTTCAATAGTTGCTTCATCCACAAGACTTGAGTGCAATTAGTTGCTGCTACAACATATTCAACTTCTATAGTAGATAAAGAAATGCATGACTATTTTTTTCTGATCCATGAAACCAATTTCTTTCCAAGAAAGAAATCTCCACTAGGAGTTCTCTTCCTATCATCAATATCTCCTTCCCAATTTGAATCTATATATGCACATGAAGTGAAGTTATCATCTCTAGAATATCATAAGCCATATTCTGTTATTCCTTGCAAATAATAGAATATCCTCTTTATTGCACATTCATGATTTACTACACATTGAGTTAGATATAACGAGCCACCAATCATAGACTTATACCTTGTCGAATTTACCAGTGCAGATGTGTCTTTGATAGATAATTTCTCACTTGTCACCATAGGAGTACTTACCGGTTTGGAATTATCCATACCAAACTTCTTCAACAATTCCCTTAGATACTTAGTTTGATAGATAAAAACGCATTTGTCAGTTTGAGTAATCTGTAAACCTAAGAAAATTCTCATCTCACCAATCATAGACATTTTAAATTTATTCTTCATATTATTAGAGAATTCCATGCACTATTTATCTTCACCTCCAAAAATGATATCATCAACGAATACTTCAATAATCAAAATATCATCATTAGTGATCTTGTAATATAAATTACTATCACCACTATCTTTAGTAAAACCAAGCTTCAAAAGATATATATCCAACCTTGCATACCATGCTCTAGGAGCTTGTTTCAATCCATATAATGCTTTCGTTAACCTGTAAACCATATCTTTGTCATTTGTCAGTGAAAATCCATCAAGTTGCTCAATGTATACTTCTTCCTCAAGTTCACCATTCAAAAATGCACATTTAACATCCATTTGATGGACCTTATAGTTCTTTTATGCTGCATAGGCAAGAAATAGTCTAACAACTTCAATTCTAGCTACTGGTGCAAATATCTCACCATAATCAATTCCTTCCATTTGAGAATATCCTTTACAAATCGGTCTAGCCTTGTTTATTACAACTTGACCATCCTCATTTAGTTTATTTCTAAAAACCCATTTAGTTCCAATAACATTCTTATTTTTAGGCCGGGGAACTAAAATCCAAGTCTTATTCTTCTTTATCTGATCTAATTCATCTTCCATAGCCTTTAACCAATATTTATCCTTACAAGCTTCAATAACAGATGCCAATTCAATTTGAGAAATAAAGCATACCTCTTCATTTTCCAGTCTTCTTCTTGTCATAACTCCCTTGTTCCCGTCTCCAATGATTTGATCTTCAAAATGATTTAATCTTACATACCTTGGTGTCTGCTGAACTTTAGGTTCTCTGTTCTGATCATCAGTCACAGTTAAATTTTTTGATTGTACTGGTATAATTGTCTCAATGTCTTGTACAGGTTGAGGCATTGCCAGATTAGTTATGATCACTTCCACTGCTGGTTCTCTGTCATATGATATAGATTGATCTCTATATTGATCATCCACTTTGATATTTGCACTCTCCACAATTTTCTGGAATCTTTTGTTATAACATCCATATGCTTTTCTCTGAATTGAATATCCAAGAAATATCCCTTCATCACATCTAGGATCAAAATTCCCAATTGAATTATCCCTTTTGATATAACATTTACTTCCAAAGATTCTGAAGTATTTAATAGTAGGTGTATGTCCAAACCATAATTCATAAGGAGTCTTACTGGTTTCACCTTTGATATGAACTCTGTTGAATGTGTAGATTGCTGTACTCACTACTTCTCTCCAGTAGATGTGAGGAAATTTGGATTCCATCATCATGGTTCTTGTTGCATCCAAAATGGTTCTATTCTTCCTTTCCACTACATTCTATTGAGGAGTCTGAGGTATAGATAACTGTCTCCTAATTCCATTTGTCTCACAAAAACTATTAAATTCATGAGATGTGAACTTACCGCCTTGATCTGATCTCAGATATTTGATTTTTAATTCAGTTTTTGTTTCCACCTTTTCTTTAAAGATCTTGAATTTCTCAAAAGCTTAAGACTTCTCCCTTAGAAAATTCACCCACATCATTCTAGAATAATCATCATTTATTAGCTTGAAGTACGGTCTATCAACTTGAAAGCTTCTGGTTCTTGCTGGATCACATAAGTCAGTATGAATCAAATCAAGCACATCATTATATTTATCATGTATGCTCTTAAAAGAAGTTCTAACTTGCTTTCCCAATTGCCATTCCTTACACACCGGATTACGAGGCTTGATAAACTTAGGTATATCTCTAACTGCCTTTGTTGAACTGATCTTAATAATACAATCAAATTAACATGATACAACCTCTTATTCCATAACCAACTCTCATCAATATGAGAAATCAAACATGTCTTATCACCGATGTTCAAGTAAAAGATATTACCTCTAGTCTGAGTACCGGTTGCAATCTCCAAACTAGTTCTGTTAATGATTTTTCATTTTCCATCTTTGAATTGAAGTTTGAATCCCTTATCCACCAATTGACCAACACTTAAAAGATTATTCTTTAAATCTTCTACATAGTAGGCATTATCAGTATTATGCTTTCCATTTAGAGAAACAATACCTTTACCTTTGATCATACATGCTTTGTCATCCCCAAATCGGACTTGACCGCCATTGTATTCTTGCAGGGACAAAATTTTCTTTTGTCTCTAGTCATATGCTGTGAGCATCCACTATCAATTACCCATTCATCCTTATCTTCAACTTTTGCTGCCACTGCCTTTTCTTCATTCTTGATAATTGGTTCCAGTTCATCTTCCTTTAAAACATAGAACACCCATTCCTTTCCATATCTGGATCCAGTAGTAGAATCTCCCACTGGTTCATCCTCTGAATCATCACTTACTCCTTCCTCATCCGCTATGTAGCATAGTTTGTTTTTATTGAATCTATATTTTTTCTGATTAGGCTTAAATGATTTCTTAACTCTTTCTTTAAATCTTGCATTCCTTTTAGGACATCTAGATGCAAAATGACCAATCTTATTACATGCAAAACATTTAAAAGGTTCTTTTCTTTCATACTTCCTGCCAGTCCTTTAGGTACTCTTCTAACAAATAAGGCTTCAAGTTGCTCAAATTCTTCATCCTCTTTCCTCATATCTTCCAATTCTTTTGCATATAGGGCTTTCCAATCACTTTTTCCAGTAGATGATGATGCATGAAAAACAGGTTCATACTTTGCAGCTCCAGAGGGTCCAAATTCTTCAAGCTCAAAAGTAGATGATTTCCCAATCAGAATATCTTCCTTAGGGAATAAACAACCCTAAAACAAAACTCAATTTCAAAGAGATGAATCATCTCATTTGCACAAAAGATTCTTGAGGAAGCTATAGGCTCATAGGGTTCTAAAACCCTAGCTTGCCATTTTGTGTTTGGTCGCAATTGAAAAGAATACATAGGGAAAATCTCAAGGGTGAGGACATCTTCATTCTCTCAAGATCATTAAAAAACTTTGGAAGGTATGATCTTTTCGCTCAAAATAGAGCTTCTCTTGTTAATATATTGAAAATAAGTGATCGCTCTACCAGATTTAGATGCTATTCCATTGTTTACATATACCTTCTTGCTATGCTTTTTGAAACTCCCTTTATCATTTCTCTTGATGAATAATGCTATAGCGGCTCTATTTTTTTGTACAAAGTGTATTCTTCCAGTCGGCTTTAAACTCAAAAAGTGAGCTTTTTTTTTCTTCTGCATTTTGTGACTGCTAAATGAATCTAAACTCAAAAAATGCTATCATTTTTGAGTCTCCTATTATGTATTTCATCAGTTTTCTTACTCTTGGTGCCGCCATTGATCAAGATGAGGGTTCGAGCTTAGGAAAGCTGTCATCCGCTACTGCTGTGATATATTTTTGAAGATTTTCCATAGGGAAAGAATGATGGAACCCGTGTTCTGCCTTTTTCTTGAAGGGTTTTCCAAGTTTTTGTATTGCTTTTGTAGATATATTTAGTTGTATATTCATGGGTATAATGACTATATACAACCTTTGTATCTATATTTTCACGGTCATTGAGCCTTCTTTGGATTTTTAGATCTATGACTTAATCTGTGACTTTTATCTATGTTCCTCTTGTAGAATCTTTGACTGTTTGCCCACCAATTTGACTGTGATAAAATAATATAAAGCTATTAACTTGAAGTGCTTTCAACTATCTCAGGACCTCTAAAGGCCGCATTTAATGGTTTTTCCACAATGACTTTTCTTTAGTGGCTATTTAAGACAAACGTATCTCTTAATTTGTGTTTGGGGACCTAGCTCACTTTATTTGGTACAAACAGCTCCAATGGTGACTAATACTAGTTTTCTTTGATAAAAAATAAGATACTAACATTATATGACCTCAGGGATTGTTATTGGTCTTATAAAAGTTTTACCTCTTTAATAGAACCTTCACAATCACTTGTCTATTTGGTTACATAGGTTGTTGCCCTTCTGACAGTGAATAAGGAGGTCGCTGTGTTTTGTAGCCTATTAGACTTCTTTCCTAGTTTGGCTCATTCATTGTATTGGACTATCATTTTTATGAATGTTCTATTAGTCTTGAGACCACTGTGTCTTAAATCTTTGGCTAGCACTACTATCATTGTCTCTTAGACTTGCTGAAGGTATCCATTCTTAGGCTGATAACTATTACTTCACTAGTGGCTATTATGTCTATGCTTTTTCTTTTGATAAATTTGACAGTCTATTATTCACAAAATCTATAACTTGGCTTTGGAGGATTCCTCACCGTCTTTGTGTAGCTGAAGGTTACTATGACTCTCTATGCTTTTAAGATCTGCAACAAAGTTTTGATTATCTTTTCATGAGTGACTTCTTATAATGTATTTTGTACATTCTTTTTTGTGTTTCCTACCAATGATCTTTATGTTGTAGTGGTAGACATGAAAAAAGTGTCTGTGGTGTTATGATGGCTGCTATTTGAGAGCTCTGTTTACTGTTCCTTACATTCTGAGATGATTTGAGTGAGCCATTGTGAATGTAGCTCTTAAAGATTGATCCATTTTGAATGCTTTTAAATTTTTGATTGCCACAACCCTATGTACTGCACTTTCATCTTGATCTACAGGCTAATAGATTTTGACTACTTGTTATGCAAATGTGGGCTTTCATTTGTCTTAGATAATTATCCACTGTAACTTCATTATCCTTATGTACTTGGTGGCGCTGTATTCTACTCACTAGTTACTTCATGAAAGGCATGAATAATCTGAGACCATTTAAGTCTAGACTTTCTGCCAAAAGAATTCTTGGATGACAAACACAAAGTTTCCTTTTAAATCTGATTATTTCCTTTGGCAGGACTTTGGACTTAAATAGTCTTTGGGGAAAATGTAGTTACTGTTCCTTTCATTTGCATGCTGGGCTCAACCCTTGTGGGAGCCACATTTTACCCCACATGCTGAAACTGAAAAATGATTAGAACTATTACTGTACATGGAACAAACCAGTTAGAAAAAGATTCTTTCTTATATTTGCTGATATATGTCTTTACTTTTTTGATGCACATTGAGATCAACTGATATATGTATAAGCACATGATCATGTAGTGCATAACCAGTCATTTCTTAGATCCTTCAAGATCTAACATCATTGTTATGACTAATGCAGGAAAATTGGTACTTGGAAGGATTCGAGACATATAGAGGCAATCAACTTCAGACCATTGAGGACGCCTAACTAGTCATCCAGGCAATGACTAGTTACCCTCTTTACATGCTTATGCCTTTAGTTTACTTATTTCATATATTTATTATTCTTATTTTGTTTTAAAGAAGTAAAGGCCAATCTCACGACTTGTGTGAGACTACATGTACATTTTTATATTCAATGAATAAAGATTACATTATTTTTTAGAAAAGATTGCACAAATCTTTTTATGTTATGTTCATTTTCATGAAATGAAATGATTTTCTTGAACTCTGTAATATTTAAAGATAATTGTATTTTATAAAATGAATACAATGTAAGGGTTTTAAAATGCACCTTTTTGCTTTACAACGTGGTGGCTCTACCTGATTGTGCTCGAAAGTGAAAAACTGGTAACATTTTTGGCGATTTCTGCTGAATGGTTGCCTGCTAAACATCAAAACCAGTAGCCTAGATAAGTCTTGGGCATAGAGTCACTTAGAAAACAATATAGATAATAACCCTTTCTAGCTTGTTAAAGTACATGTTTAGGATCTATGATAGTGAAATGAGAGTTCTTACTATCATAGGTTGTATAAATGCACTTGATAGGTTAATGAGAGTGATCTCCTACACTGTTTTGACTCAAGACAAATTATTTAATGAACTACTGTCATATTCACTGATTGATTGGTTATGGGTGTAAGGTTGGTGATAGTAAGATATAAGTCTTATTGTCATAAATGGTATATGCATACTCAACCAGTTGGTGAATACACACAACAACACAACTTTAAACAAATCTTTGCTTTTTACCATATAGAAAAACCTTGGAGACCTAGGAAAACCAAACCAAACCACACAGACTACTCAAACTGTGCTAAAACAACACTTAGGGAATACAAAACATCTAATCTATAGTGCAACAACACTTTATTGAAAGCAGGAAACCTATACTAATATATACAAAAAATTCTCATACCTCAAAGAAATGTTTGAGGTGTATCCCATTCATAGGGATAGGTAGCAACTCTCCTTCCATGGTTGAGAGATGAAATGCATTGTTCTCCTTGCACTCAAAAACTATGAAAGGTCCAGTCAAGAAATTGTCAAACTTAGTGTGCTTCCCTGGCCTACTCTTCAACTCATCCCATTTTAACACATTATCTCCTTCTCCGAAGATTTTGGGAGTTGCTTTCTTATCCAAGACCCTTTTCATTTGGAGTTGTTGATACTCCATTGTATTCATGGCCTTATCTTTGGGTTCCTCCAATTCTAATAACTCAAAATACCTCACCTCCATAGGATCATTTGCTTCAAAAATGGCAAGAGCATTTCCAAGATCAAGTGCAGGAAGCTCAGTAGAAATGGGCAGTCTTGCCTCTTTACCATATAGCAACTTGTAGGGTGAGTTACCAATGGATCTTTTAGGAGTAATCCTATCTTTCCACAAGGAATATTTCAACTTGTTGTGCCAATCCCTTTGATTATCCTACAAAGTACTTTTGATAATCCTTATTAGGTTCTTATTAGTTCACTCTGCCAAACCATTACCCCGTGGGTAGTAATTAGAGGATGTGTTCAAATAGATGCCATTTTTAATTTCCCAGTCACTCATCCTCAAATCAACAAAATCCAAGGCATTGTCAGATATAATGGATTCAGGAACCCCAAATCTAGTTACTAAATCATCAGAGAAATCCAAAACAACTGATTCATTGGATTCTTTCAGAGCCACTACTTCAGCCCATGTTGTAAAATAGTCAGTATAAGTAATAACCACCCTATGCCCAACACTTGAATGCGGATTTATGGGGCCAATAAAATCAATTCCCCATTTCATAAAAGGTTGATCTACCTGAATAGGCTGCAATGGAAAAGATGACAACCTATCTTTACCTATGAACATGGCACACTTTGTGCACTTTCTTTCCCAAGCATGGGCATCCTTGAATAAGATTGGTCAGTAATAACCAACCCTCATTATTTTCCAAGTAGTTTTAGGGGCAAAATGACCCCCTGAAGTTCCATCACAGAACTCATGCAACAAATCATCAATTCGCTCATTGTCAATACATCTCAGTAGAATACCATTTAAATCCCTTTTAAATAAAACATTATCAATAAGGATATAAGGGATAGAATGCAACCTAAAATACCTTCTCTTAGTTCTTTCCAGGCCTAGTGGGCACTCACTAGTTTGTAGAAAACTAGTCATGCCTTTTACCAAACTTGACTCAACATTTTGAGGTGCATCATTTAGAAGAAAGAACTTCTTTTCTTCATGCTTTGATTCATTCTGAGTTTCTATAGCAAACTTCTCACACAATCCATTTTCTTTGACCAATTTTGTTATCTTGATATCTACATCATACTCCATGAATTTAGTAACCCTCCCTGCTCTTTTTTCATTCAAATCTCTGGTTAACAAGAACTCTTTTACACTTGGGTGAGCGACCATTAAGTGGATCGTATTGTTAGAGATCATATATTTGAATTTCTTTAAAATTATAATGACTGAAAGAACATGCTTCTCAACAAAGCTATACCTCTGTTCATACTCCTCTAAACCCTGGCTAAAGAAGGCAAGAGGCTGCTCAAAACCTTCAGTATTCTATTGCACCAACATAGAAGAAATAGTGTCCATACCTCCATAAGCATAAATGATGAATTCCTCAGAGAAGTTTGGATTTATCAAGGTGGGTGACATAGACAATGCTTCTTTGATGGCCTGAAAACCATCTTTTGATTCTCTAGTCCAGCTGAAAGCTACATTTTTCTTTAACATTGCAGTTAGAGGTTTCAATAAATTAGAAATATCTAGTATAAACCTTCTAACAAAATTAATTCCACCTATAAAAATTTGCAGTCCCTTCTTGTGATTGGGTAGATGCAAATCTAAAATAGCTTTTACTCAACACTGTCAATTGAAATACCCTACTTGGACACAATATGCCCCAATAACTTACCTTTTGTACAACACAAATACATTTCTTTGGATTGAGGGAAATACCATACTCCCTACACCTTTCAAAGACCTGCTTCAAGTGAGACATATGTTCAACAAAGTTTTTTGAAAACACAGTTATGTCATCCAGATAGACTATTACCAACTTAAACATCAGACCTTTAAAGGCCATATCCATTACTTTTTGAAAGGTTGATCCAGCATTAGAGAGACCAAAAGGTATTCTCTTGTAAGCCATAGTACCCCATTTTGTTGTAAAAGAAGTTTTATATGCTGGTCCTCATCCTTGACCTAAAATTGATTATACCCAGAGTAACCATCAAGGAGAGAAAATATTTCGGATCCTATAACCACTTGCAACATCTTCTCCATAGAAGGTAGTGGGTAATGATGTTTTAGGGATGCTCTGTTTAGGTCTCTAAAATTAACACATAACCTTATCTCTCCATTTTTCTTCCTCACGGGGACGAGGTTGGAGACCCAAGATGTGTGTTTGATAGGGTAAATGATGCTTCCCTCAATCAATTTGGTTAACTCTTTAATCATTAAAGGCTCAAGTTTTGGATTTAAAGGCCCCTATTTCTGTCTGATAGGCTTAGCCCCTGATTCTAACTCTATTGTATGCTGAGTTATATGAGGGTCAAAACCCTTTAAATCTGAATACTCCCAAGAAAACACATCATGAAATTCATGGCATAAAATAATAAAAGCTTGCTTCTCTTCAGGGGAACACAACTTACCAAGTTTCAACAAGTTCCCCTTAAATATCTTTAGCTCTTCACAATGCTCTTATTTGATCTGCATGCCAACTTTACTCTTTTTAAGCTGATCATTAGTACTAAAAATAGACTCTAAAGTCACAAGACCTTTGGGCAATTTGTTTCTTTTTAGCTGAATAATCTGTTCATCATAATTATGCTTCATCTTTTCTTGGTTAGTGATAGAGAACTGATCTTCTTGAAGCATAAAATTAAGGATTTGATCATCATTCTCAAACACTTGCCAATTGACATTATTATTAGGAATATAAGGTCTGGCAACTATCTTAACATACTGTGAAACCTTCTCTTTGCTAACCATATCAGGAATGTCAAACTGAGCACCAATTATAGCTAATCTATCAACATGCCTATTTTCATTTCTAGGAATGGACACTATGTTAGATGCTTCAAATTCTTCTATAGCATCCCAAACTCGGATCTTATAAGACTTTAGAGTGTCATTTTTTTGTAACATTAGCATTCCTGACTTGATTAACAATGAGTTTTCTATCACCATGGACCTTTAAACAACTGATCATCTTCTTCCTTGCCCATTCCAGTCCTTGAATCAAGCCTTCATATTCAGTAGTATTATTAGTACAAGAGAAAGAAAAACATAAAGATGAAAAATATTGCTCACCCTGCGGAGAAACGGGCATTGCACCTCCACTGATTCCATGCTTACTCCGAGAACCATCAAAGTACATGTGCCATAATTCATCTTGATGTTCTGATATACTTTCTCTGTTCTTCACAATGTTAGGCATCTCTGATTCCAGCTCATACAAAACATAATTACCTAGACTTGTATTTTGGATGTACTTGTTTGGGTTATCAATCACATTTTCTACTGCCCACTCATTCAAGAGTAACTAGTGAACACTCTCTGACTGCAACAAGCTCATCTTCTTGAGGAATAATTGTGTTGATATTTACTGCAGATGGCGTATATGGCTCAACATGTTCTTTGGCAAGGGTCTCAGATCTAATAGTTACCTTAGCCATATCTAGTCCTAAAAAGCATGTGTGACCAATCTGATGATAAATATTCTCCACTCTTGGAGGTGATATCTCTTGATAAGCATAGGGCATAATAAGGAGGAAGATCAATGATAAACATTTCTTGGGGAATGGAGAAATTTGGGCAAGCATCCAATGTTAAACCCAAATCCTTAATTACCCCTATTATATTTATTGCTGTCCGATCTAACTGCAACACTCCTTTCTCTAACAGTTCGTAAGTTAATCCTAAAGTATCAGCGATCTATCTTGGCATGACAAAACTACTTGCTGCACTATCAACCATAATTGTGGAATAACTTATCCCCAATGATTGAAGACAAATAAAAAGGAGGCTTCACATTTTTCTCTTCTTCTTTGTTCACTAGCTTATTTTCCTAAAGATTATTAGTCAGTATAGCCCTATCTGACCTACTAGGGATTCTTTTGATTCTTTCAAATCTTTTAATGCTAACTGTAGCATATTTTGCTGACCAGGAATAGCTAGGGAGTCCCACATAGACATAGTTATGTTCATTTTCTTCATATTTCCAATAATGTTAAAAGGTAAAGTTGGACTCACCTTTTGATGGGTTTTCACATTAGCATGGTCAGCTTGCACGTGGGGCTGCTCTTTGGTAGTTGGCTGAGTGATTCTCTATAGGATGTGAGGTATTTGTGATGTAGATGGTTCTACAACTTCTTCTTTTGCTTTGCCGGATTCTTGCTCAATCTCTAAAGATCTTTTCTTTGATCTAGTGTTAGCAGCAACTGGAGTATCATCTGCATTCATTCCACAAAACTCCTCTCCCTGCCAATTTAGCAGAGTAGTGTCATGTGTATGTTTCTCTTGCTATTGTGGATTTCTATCAAAAGGAGAGTTAAGTTATGGAATTGTAGTACTTGAACTATTCATAGCACTTTGAACCATTAAAGCTTGATTGATAACACCATTTTCACATGTAGCTTGGTCATGATGCTAACCACAAGAAAAACACCATTTATAACCAACAACAAGATTATTTTGAATAGGTACAAGGTGTTTTTTTGTATTGATAGGTGCTGGATTATATGTTTGGAAAGGCCTCTGATTTACATTTTGTCTTGGACCTTGATAGTTTACTTGATAGAAAGGCCTATTTTCTTGGTAGTGCTATTGTTGTCCTTTAAAAGGCTGATTTGAAGCCTGATTTTGTTGCTGATAAGGGGGTCTATTATGAGACTTCTATTTTTCCAAGTTCACCAGCTTGTTGCCAAAAGTCTAAAGTAGGCTTTTTAATTTCTTGTAGCTCTTGAGATGAGCCTAAAACAACAATCTCTTGAGTTGCAATAGCCTGAGCAGTTGCTGGTACCATTCACACCACTGGCAAAGGTGCAAATGATAGAATTTGGAAAGGCATATTGGGCCGAAGGTCAGGAAATATGGGCATAGGAGGTCTGGGAGCAATTTTCCCAAACTAAATTAAGCTGTTCTCTACTTTAATGGATATCTCATATGCATCTGGTAGTGAAACTCCTCCCATTGATTGGATCATCACTGCTATATCACTATTTAGGGATCTTAGGTAGTAGAGAAAAACATATTCAATAGATGGCTTAATAGTGGCAAGAATTATGTCTCAAGTCCTTTGAAATCAAAAATTAAAGTTAGACATCTTCTCTTGAGGGGCCCTCTTAACAATTGTAAGTTTCTCAACAAGGGATTGATGATTAGACTTCTCCTTGAATTGATTATATATATTTTCCCCTAAATCATCCCATGTTGCATTTGATCCAACTACTAGACCTCTAAACCATTGTAAAGCCTTACCCTTAAAAGAAGCAACATGTAATCTCAGGGCTACATTTTCCTGAGTGATATGATGTACTCCACAAAGAGAGGCAATATCTCTAATATTCTCTATGGGAGTGGTCTGATCTTCTCTAGTATAGAACGATAGAATTTTAAGTGCAGCCACTGGAATATCATTGTGTACTGTAAGATTTAGAGGACTACCTCATTGAATGGCACAAAAGGAAAATGCCTATCCATAGGGACAACTGGAGGTGGGTTAACCTGAGCTGGAAAGATGGGTAAGACAACTAATAAAACAATAGGAATTGCTGGCCTAAAATGGGGTGGTGTTGATTGCACTCTTTTGGATTGCTCAGGAGCTCTCTTTGTAACCCTCCCTCTTCTTTTAGAAGGAGAAAGCTACAGGTAATCAAACAATGAAGAGCTGCTCCTTGTCTACACTCTTCTCATAAGCTGTAAATATGCACTAAGTTTTCTCACAAAAAGTTAGTCACCAAATATGCTTAAAATCACCTTCTGAAAGGCTTGAAATCTACTGGTTGCACATCATAGCCAACAAAACATTGAAAATCCTTCAGCTGTCTTGACGAAAGTCCCACCGGGAGTGCCAAAAACTGTTATCTCTTGAAATTTGCACCCAATATAAATTGCAAAAGAGTCTTAGACAAACTTGAGAAACATGGGATTACTCCAAGGTTGTGGGTGACCTATTACTGGAATAAACCTATGGATAAGGCTGACTCCTAGCTGGTTATCACTCTAAAAACTACTGACTTGTCAAGGAAAAGGGAAAAGAAGCAAATTAAAAAAAAAAATAAAAACTTTACACGTAATCTTAAGCATGAAAATTAACTGGGTGATATACCAACTGATAACTTATGATACTTAGAGGAATATAACACTTGGACACCAAAGGACAACTTGTGACCTTCACACAACTTGTTTCAATCATGCACATGCATAAATATTTTGTACAAAGGTCCAAATACTTGCTTTCTCTTATAAAGGAAAATGAAATTTCATAATCAAGAGGTTACAATATCCACTTGACACTACCTGCAACCTGCACACTACACTTATCACAGAGAAGGTATGAAAACAATGAGACAAAATTTGAGAGGAAACAAAGAGATTCACTAAACAATTTGATCAATGACAAAATTACACAACTCTGCAAATAACAAGAGGATGATAATACTATCAAAAAATATCTCCAAGGCAATCTCTGTATATCATAAAATGGGTTACAAAACAAAAATATACCAAAGAGCAAAGGACTGCAAAATAGCCACTAAGTCTCTCAAGTCTGCATTAATGTTCAAAACTAACTCCAAAATGAGTTATAAAAATTAATATATAATCTCCAATCTTCCTTCAAAAGATCCATAATAATAGGAACTCCAACGACCTTAGGTTGGATGTCATAAAAAAGCCAAAAATCTAGGACCTAAAACATCCCCAAAAGAGCTCAAAATGGTTGAAAAAGTCAATCATGACTTAATCCAACCATAAACTCCTCTAAAAATGCTCAAAGAAGTCAAAGAAACCTATATTCCCTCCACAATGTGATGATAAAGCACTATATTCTCTTCTGTTGTTGGTAACTAACTCATAACAAACCCTATATGCCCTCATTTTCATTAAAGATTAACAAAATAAGTTGAAGGTTTATAATGACACCTATCAATTCATTTGTTGTACAATGAATATTCATCCAAAAATTAAGAAAATCATTCTCATTTGAGTGACAAGGCAAATAAGATAATGGTAAAAAAGACCACAGGGCATGCTATATGCAAAGTATTTTACAACTTTGTCTCATAAAACACAATTGCATATAAATTTTTTAGGCTTTACATCTATAGAGACAAGGTCACGGAAACACTTAATCCATACTTTGCATTTTAAAACAAAATGCCACCAAAAAACATATGGTCGACATCTTCCTTAGGGCATAAACAAACCTAAAACAAAAATCAATTTCAAAGAGATGAAACATCTCATTTGCACTCAAGCTTCTTGAGGAAGCTATAGGCTGATAGGGTTCTTAAACCCTAGCCTGTCATTCTGTGTTTGGCCACAACTGAAAAGAATGCGTAGGGAAAATCTCAAGGGTGAGGGCATCTTAATTCTCTCAAGATCATTGAAACCTTTGCAAGGTATGATCTTTTCGCTCAAAACAGAGCTTCTCCTGTTAACATATTGGCAATAAATGATTTCTCTACTAGATTTAGATGCTATTCCATTGTTTACATATACCTTCTTGCTATGCTTTTTGAGACTCCCTTTATCATTTCTCTTGATGAATAATGCTATAGCGGCTCTGTTTTTTTTGCATAGTGTATTCTTCCAGTTAGCTTTAAACTCGAAAAGTGAGTTTTTTTTCTGTATCTTGTGAGTACTAAATGAATATAAACTCAAAAAATGCTATCATTTTCGAGTCTCCTTTTATGTATTTCATCATTTTGCTTGCTCTTGGTGTTGCCATTGATCAAGATGAGGGTTTGGTCTTAGGAAAACTATCATCAGCTACTGCTGTGACATATTTTTGAAGATTTTCCATAGGGAAAGCATGATAGAATCCATGTTCTACCTTTTTCTTGAAGGTTTTACTACTTATCAAGTTGCCATTAGTTTTATGTTAAAAGTTATTCTATATAATCTAGTCAGTTTTCTCTACCGAAATATTCAGTCGGTATGCACAGTCCAGTCGGTTATAGAAGAAAGTAGTCACAGAGCCCAGTATGCACCGAGCTGTCTACCGAGTATCATTCCATGTCTACCAAGTAGAAAAGATGACACACCGAGTTGATATACACTGAGTGAAATGTGTTACTAGATTCATTGAACCTGGACATACATATGGAAACGTGTTACAAGATCAAGGAACATCTAACCGTTATCGCATTGGAAATTGCACTTAAAAATTGTGTATGATTTTGAGGTCATCTAACCAATGAAATATTTTGCATGGTTATTCATTCGATAAATCATGTTTGTAAGATCGAAGCAATGAATGGATCACCGACATAAGAGATCTATTTATACAACATGAATTAAGATCATAAATATACATGTAGCATGACAGAAAGGAAGATATAGAAATATATGAAGCAAGACATGTGAAAGCACTAAGTGTTATGACTGTTACAGAGACATAGAGGTCACCAAGAAGGATTTCAGAGAACAATCAAAGAACAAAGTAAACATAAGGGTTTACCGAGTTACTATATGGGTTACTGAGGTATGCTATAAGCAAGGTAATCTTATTCTGAGCACATAGAATTTTCTATAACATTCCAGATGTAAAGTTGTAGATATTTGTAATGATTTATTGTAATATTTTGAAGTTGTAAGAGAAACCTTTAACAGGGTAAAAGACTCTAATCAAGTCTATAAATTGTAAAGCCTTTAACTAGGTGCATCATTTAGATTAAGTGTTGTAAAATCCTTTAGCAAGGTAGATCTAACAGATCTTGATACTCCTAACAGGGTAAGCTATCAGAAATAGCTAAACATGTAGCTCTAACGGAGCAACCTTTATTATTGTAGTAGTGAAGTTGTGGGTGCCATCCCCACTGCAGTTTTTCTCTCTAATCAAGAGTTTCTGCGTAACCAAAATATATGTGTTATGGAGTGAATCATGTATGATTGTTATCTATTTGTTTTAGCTTTATATTATGTTATTGCACTATTCGGTTTATGCATAACAGTAAAGTTATTGTTGAAGAAAAGTTTTGAAGTACTGATTCACCCCTCCCCTCTCAGTACATTAGCTTTCCATATTGGGCCTAACAGAAGGTTTTTCCAAGTTTTTGTATAGCTTGTGCAGATATATTTAGTTGTATATTCATGGGTGTAATAACTGTATATACCCTTTGTATCTATATTTTCAGGGCCATTGAGCCTTCTTTGGATTCTCAGATCTATGACTTAATCTATGGCTTTTATCTATGTTCCTCTTGTAGAATCTGTGACTGTTTGCCGACCAATTTGACTATGATAAAATAATATAAAGCCATTAACTTGAAGTGCTTTCAACTATCTTAGGACCTCTAAAGGCTGCATTTATTGGTCTTTCCACAATGACTTTTCTTTAGTGGTTGTTTAAGACAAACATATCTCTTAATTTGTGTTTGGGGACCTAGCTCACTATATTTGGTACAAACAGTTCCAATGGTGACTAATACCAGTTTTCTTTGATAAAAAACAATACACTAACATTATATGACCTCAAGGTCTGTTATTGGTCTTATAGTAGCCCTACCTCTATAATAGAACCTTCACAATAACTTGTCTATCTGGTTACACAGGTTGTTTCCCTCGTGATAGTGAATAAGGAGGTTGCTGTGTTTTGTGGCCTTTTAGACTTCTTTCCTAGTCTGGCTAATTCATTGCATTGGGCTGTCATTTTCATGAATGTTCTATTGGTTTTAAGATCACTTTGTCTTAAATCTTTGGCTATCAAGAACTACTATCACTGTCTCTTAGACTTGCTAAAGGTATCCATTCTCAGGCTTATAACTAATACTTCACCAATGGCTATCACTATGCTTTTTCTTTTGATAAATTTGACAGTCGATTATTCACAAAAATATCAAGCTTGGATTTGGAGGATCCCTTGCTGTCTTTGTGAAGCTGAAGGTTACTATGACTCTCTATGCTTTTAAGATCTGCAACATAGTCTTGATTATCTTTTCATGAGTGGCTACTCATAATGTATTTTGTACATTCTTTTTTGTGTTTCCTGCCAATGATCTTTATGTTGTAGTGGTAGACTTGAAGAAAGTGTTTGTGGTGTTATGATGGCTTCTATTTGAGAGCTTTGCTTACTGTTCCTTACATTCTAAGATGATTTGAGTGAACCATTGTGACTGTAGCTCTTAAAGATTGATCCTTTTTAAATACTTTAAAATTTTTGATTGCCACAACCCTGTGTACCACACTTTCATCTTGATCTATAGGATAATGGATTTTGACTACTCGTGATGCAAATGCGAGCTTTCATTTTAGTTGGAGATAATTATCCATTGTAACTTCATTATCCTTATGTACTTGGTGTTGTTGTATGCTACTCACTAGTTACTTCATGAAAGGCATGAATACTCTGAGACCATTTAAGTCCAGAGTTTCTGGCAGAAGAATCCTTGGATGACAAACACAAAGTTTCCTTTCAAATCTGATTATTTTCTTTGGTAGTTCTTTGGACTTAAACAGTCTTTGGGAAAAATATAGTTACTGTACCTTTCATTTGCATGCCAGGCTCAACCCTTGTGGGAGCTACATTTTACCCCACATGCTGAAACTGAAAATGATTAGACCTGTTACTGCACATGGAACAAACCAGTTAGCAAAAGATTCTTTCTTATATTTGTTGATATATGTCTTTACTTTTTTGATGCACATTGAGATCAACTGATATATGTATAAGCACATGATCATGTAGTGCATAACCATTCATTTCTTAGATCCTTCAAGATCTAACATCATTGTTATGTTGTTGTAGGAAACCGAGCACTTGGAAGGATTTGGGACGTACATAGACAATCAGATTCAGACAACCATTAAAGACACCTAACTTGTCATTCGGGAAATGACTGGTTACCCTCTTTACATGCTTATGCCTTTAATTTACTTATTTCATATATTTGTTCTTCTTCTTTTGTTTCAAAGAAGTAAAGACCAGTCTCACGGTTTGTGTGAGACTACATATACAATTTTATATTCAATGAATAAAGATTACATTATTTTTCAAAAAAGATTGCACAAATCTTTCTATGTTATGTTCATTTTCAAGAAATGAAATAATTTTCTTGAACTTTGTAATCTTTAAAGCTAATTGTATTTTATAAAATGAATACAATTTAAGTGTTTTAAAATGTACCTTTTTTATTGACAACATGGTGGCTCTACCTGATTGAGCGTGAAAGTGAAAAACTGGTAACACTGCTAACCAAGGACCTCCCAGAGAAAAACCGTGTAATGTGACATACTCCTAACTATGGGTCCCATTCACTCAGGGAAAAAACAAGTGCCACAAATGAAATGCCACGCGTTAAGAGTGTGTGGCTTAACTGACATGACAAAGAAAAGGGTGCTAAAAATGAGCGCCGTGCCAACACGTGGTGGGTGCGAGCCAACGTCTTCAAAAAAGAGCATGTACAAAATAAAATACATAGCTTTTTGGTGACTTCTGAGATAATCCTGTTTGTAGGGTGTCGATACCCAAAATTTCTGGTTACAAACCTGATTTAAGCATAAGTAGGGAAAAGTCGGTCTAGGACCTGCTGCAAGGGGACCCAATCATTCTCTAAGAGCTGCTCCTGGGATTCAAGGATTTGATAATTATGATCAAGGTCAATAATCCAATGGAAAGGGAGATCGCCCAACTCATTGTTAACCAACCCAAATAGAGTATAGAGCCAAGCCAGTAAATGCAACAATTATTCAACCTCTTTGACAATAGGGGGAACACTTAGATTTTGGAGAAAAGTCTACTCTTGCAGTTGTTGCTCAATCAGACTCACGATTTGCTCAATTTGCAAATCTAGACCATTAGGAGGAAAAAGAGAGCATAAAACGAGACTTATAAATTGTGATAAATTCTCCTTGATATCCAACACCTAGGATTTGAGCAATCTTAAGGTGGATGCGGTCTGAGCTGCTACTTGGTGGTGACCGATGAAATTGTTAGCCTTTCTAACCAGTTTCTTATGATCATTTACCCCATGGTCGTCAATTCTTCCTTGGAAGCGGTATACAACTACTTGACCAGTTTCTGGGCATCAGGGACCTTGGGTGCAGTTGACTCCATGATTTCATTGATGGTAACACTCACCTCAACGCATAAAGATTATGCATCAGCTAGGAATTTTAGGGCTGATTGCAGAATGAGGCAAAACTATTTTACCTTTTCCCAATGCAAAACATATAACTCCTAGATGAAAGGGGTGAGATCCGTAGGGGCAGTAGGTGGAACATCAATAGGTTTTGATAAGAGAGCAATTTTCTCCACTTTTTCTTGGATGTCCGCATATAATTCTCTAACCTTCTTCTCTGCTATGGACGCTTGATGTTCCAATGCAATAAATTTAGTACCCTTATCTTGTAACTTGTCATGCATCTGGGTTGTGTTATTTTTCTCACTCTCCAAGGCCTTCTTTAACTCATGGAATTCCTTATCTAATTGAACTTGCCTGCTTCACCTTTCCTATTTTTCTCTCTCATTTTCTTCTTTCTTCTTAGAAAGAAGTGCTTTTATTTGAGTCAAATCCTAGAAGAGCCTCTCTTTATATTGGCTCGCATCTTGCAACTTGATCTAGATCTGAGTTATGTCTGGGTAGTTTGCTTGGAGTTGTAGGAAATCTTGTTCCTTATCATGCAACTTCTTGCTCTATTCATTGGTTTTTACCTTCTCAGCCTGCAACTGGGTTGTCACCAAGTTTACAGAACTTTGAAGCTTTTTTTTTTTAGCCTTTTCTTTCTAAACATCATTCTCAAGGTGAGTAATCTTAGAATTCTTAGCCTTTTCTTCTACTTTGTAATGGTTGACAATATCTCTAACATAGACCAATTCCTCTGCGAGCTTCTCCAGGCTTCTGCTTTTCTTGAGGAAATATGTCAATACAGCCTTTTGGGTCTCCTCCATCATCTCAACCTTATCTAGTGGGTGAGCTTGTTTCAAGTCTATGGTGACAACATGAACTGAATAGTTCATCAATTGCATTTCCCCCTGAGGTTTAATGACATTACAAACATAGTCGCAAATATCAAGTTTTGGCTTTCTTCATTGAAATATGTTTGGATACAAGGTTGGATGGGTTTTTGATAATATTTCTGCTTTTGCCTTGCCACCCTTTGAGCTCTAGCTAACTTGGAAGAGTTAAATTGCTATATGAAATTTGATGGAGAAGGGATCACCTACCCCACGAAGGGAGCACCGAGTGGAGTTATAAAAGGAATTGAGACTATGTGATCTCTCAGATGCATGCGGATTGGTTGGGGAGTAGTACCAGGAGAGAAGTAAGAAATTCCTAACATTACACTAGTGGAAGGGGAAGAGAATGGAGTTGTACTTGATGACACAAGAAGAATAGGGATTTTAAAACCCAACATGTGCAAAAATGAGAAAGGGGGTTCAAATTGAAAAGGACTTTCCATGGACTGGTGAAAATCTAGAGCATTACTCAAAGTAGGAGTATCATGTAGGGACACTGTGGGAAAGATAGTAACTGGAGGGAAAGACACAAACCATGAGGTTGCTATGGAAACTGCTACACGGGGAGGAAAAAACCAATAGCGATGGAGAAAGCAGGAATGGTGGCAATGAGGGCAACTAAAGATTGAGAAGAAATAAGAGGGGGAGCAAAAATTACCTGAGCCAAAGATGTTGTAATCATTGATGAAAACTGGGTTGCTACGAGTACTTGAATATGAACACTCCCTGGAAATTCTAACAATGCATGTCTCTTGTTTGGAGGGGAAGAGCTCTCATATGTTTCACCAGACCACTTGGTTGAAAAATGGGAGCGAGGATTTCTAACAGGCTTTGGAATGACGAGTGATATAGCTGGTTGGTGACTTGGCCCTAATTCGACCTCTTTTCCTTTACGGGTCTACTGCTGGATGTCTTCTTGCTGTACAAACTCTTGAGAGTCTGAGCCATATGAAGGAGACTCATCGGTAGAGGTGGGTTTCACTATTGGACAAATTATTTCTCTTTATATTTTCTCTTTTTTATTTTTTGTCATTTTTTAATCTTTTTAAAAGATTTTTTTCAAGATAATGAATGCATGATAGAAGATGGAGGAAGGAATCAAGCATCTCATTCTTTAGATAGTACCCCTAAAAGATGTGCTACAATACATGATGGATATTGAAGATATGCCCAAATATGTCAATAATATGACAATAAGGAGATGAAATGGATGATAAGATTGAATTGGATAAGGATTTTAAACTATAGATTAGATGGGAGGAATAAAAATATGAAAAATACATGTCAAATAATGGGTGGGGTGTTCAGAGATTTGTCTAGGGGTGTATAAAAATGTTGGCAACATCAATTTTTTCACACACCTTCTTATATTTATGTGTGCCAACTTAGAAGAAGAAAAAGTTCTTTAAGAACAACTCCTATAGAATTCTTGATTTGAAAGATTGAATCTATCATTCTCTTCATTTTTGCATATGAGTAGAAAAATTTAGCATTTCCATCCCCTTCTTATAGCCACAACTCATTGAATTTCAGATGCTAATATATTTCTTCTCTTTTTAAAACTTCTTCAAAATCTACTTGAAGATGGCATTGATGGTGGTATGACTTACCGTTAATCCCTTACTGGATTATTTCTTCATTAATAGTCTTCAATTGAGACCCTAAAATATGCTTTGTAAAAATATATTCTTAAACACTTAGGTATTCCATTGTTTAATTTGCGATTTAAGAAATTTGAGGATTTTTCAGAGTTAAAACAATATTGAGCTAAGAATACATGTAGAGCTCTACCACTAGGATCTAAGAAGGGGCAAAAAAGTTAGCTCCCTAAACCACATTTGTTCAAATTTGAAATAAGCCTTAGGGTTATATTGTAAGGGAAAAAGAGGCAGAGTCAAATGTAAGAAAAAGTGATCAGACCCCAAGAAAGATAGTATTTCTCACAATCCTAGGCCATATTGGGAAGACTAGATTGGACTGATGAAAAAAATGTGTAACCTTTTTCAAGGATAACTTTAAGAAACTACCCCTCGAGAAAAAGTGTAAAATCCTAGCGAATCAGACATTATTTTTTGGGGGAAATTTTCCATATTGATGTCGAAATTTTTTGTCAAAGTAGGAAAAAAATTATTTTGTATTGGCTATTTTTTCCTAGGGTATGACAATTACATAAAATTCTGGCGAATAATACCTTGTTCCATGGGGAAAATATATATTGTAGGAGGCAAATATTTTTCGTTTAAAGGAACAAATAAATAATTGTATGGGTGAATATTTTTAGTCCGAAGGAAAAATTATTTAAGCGTATTGACGATTTTTATCCGCTGCTTGAAAATTATTTAATTTTTTTGGCTAATATTTTGTTATTTATGGAAAAATATATATTGTATTGGTGATTTCATGAATTCATTGCCCATTAATAGACAAGGCACATCACATCACATCAATACACTATACGTCACATTGAGTCTAGACTCTGCATGACATATCGATAAGCGCGACCTCTTTGACATGTGAAGGGTGACACGTACCTAAAATCCATCAATGATTTTAAACCATTCGATGATCGTAGATCAATGGCTGAAGTTTTATTTTGGCCCAAATTTATGAAGAGAACGTAGTTCAGCAGAAAGTGCTTGAAATAGAATTGGATTCGATAGACACGTATCAAATGTCACGGTCAATAATGTTGGTCATTTAATATATGTCTAGTCACTAAATGCAATCCACTCTATCCCCACAACTTCCAATGTGGTACTTGGTACTTGTTTATAGATATTTCTGATTTCGCACACTCATGCATTTATGGGAAATATTTATAGAGATATACGAAAGATTTAATAAAAATTAAAGCAATTAATACGATTAGAGAAGGTATTATTACAATCAAGATCTACATCTATTTATATACGATCTCTACTTCTTTCATCTTCAATTAGCCTTTGGTAGATAAATCATCGGAGCTCACGGTATTTAAATTTTGCCTCTGGTTTAGGTCTATAGGCTCAGGCTATTTAATTTGGTAATCTGATTTCTCAAGATGGACACTCCTATCCACTTGAGAAGCATATCTCCAGAGGACCAGAGGGCCTTTTTGGGCTCCGTTAGAGACCCAACTCTCCAATCAATCTGTAAGGAAGTTGGGATGTTCACTAATGAGGCTGTGAGGAGGGTGCTGGGTAGAAACTTTTTGCGTAATGAAAATAGATACCGTGTTAACACAGACGTTACGTTTCGGTTCTTGGCGTCTCTTCTGGACCTCGAAGGAGACAAGGTGGATATGTTGATGTTGTTAAGGAAGGTGTTTAAAGAAGACTTCCTTGGAGACGATGTTACTTTTGTCATCTTTGCAGAAGGAGGGGTGGGGATCCCTTGGGCGAATGAATTAACCAAGCCTCTCCTCCTTGACCAAACAATGCCAATGTCTAGGCAACCGTTTCTTTTGAACTTGAATGCATAAAAATTGATGCGTCATAGGAAATGGGCACGGATTGGTAGGGACTTTCTCTGGAAATGGTTCCTCCTGGATGATTTTCTAAACTATAGAACTTGGCTTGAAGAACTATCTTAGCTTATAATGTCTGAATAATTCTACATGGAGGGAGGACAAGATTCTTGGGGTAAACCATGAACGTGTCCACTACCTGTGCCCTAGCCCCGACCCCCTAGTAGTTTTGTTTTTTGGGCTATGTCCTCGTAACCTCATAGGCTCACTCATTTTTGACTTTAAAGTTTTTGAGGGACTCAAGTCTTAGACATGTAAAAATTGCAAATTTCCGAAACATAAATATTAATGATAATTTTGCAAATTCCAATTCGTTTCAGTTTGCCTCTTATGGATACAAAAATTCTTTCTATTTAATTTTATTAATGATAATTTTGCAAATTCTTTTTGTCTATGAGCTACGTTATTTCAATATTTTGTTAAACAATGGACATAAATTTAATAATGTGATCTGTTTTATGTAATGCTTCTTCCTCTATATTTAATATATAAAAAAAAAATCCAGTTCATTCCATTAATTATTTGTACATTTATTATCATTGATTATAATTTTATAAATATATAAAAAAGGATGTTTATCTCATGAAAAACAAGTGAATTAAAAGTCCAACTTACTTGTTGTTGAAGTTTTGAACTAGTGCATGTGGAGGAATGATAATCATGTTTTGCAAACTTCTAACAAAAGACTTCCATAAACGATAAACATTTAATTAAGTATAGTTAAATTCTAAATTTGCAATTGTATAATTAATTAAATTTAATAAGCTCTATTTCGGCAGAAGTTGAAAAGGATTAAAAAGTCTACTAGGCTGAAAAATAAGAGATGTTGGATTCTTTCCTTTGTAAGATGTAGGAGGTGGTATTGCAAAATATAAAGGAGGAATATAAGGTGTAGGAAGGAGACCGGGTCCATCATGAGGAGGAGGAATATGTCTAGGATCTCTAGGCTTACTCAAAGATAAGATTATATCATTCTTCCATTTTTGATAAGATTGAAAAAGAGCATCACTTCGAGTCTTAAGAGATTCAAATTGTTTAGGCTAAAAGTAATCAAGATTAACATCTCCATGCCTCACCATGGGTTGGTACATGCTATGATTTATAGTTACGATTTTGTCATTATGAAGAAATTTAAGACATTTATTAATGGTAGATGGGATCACTTTGATGGAAGAGAACCAAGGATGTCCCAACTTCACACAAAATTGATCTAAATAGAAAAATAACATCTAAGCACTTAGTACCAACCTTAGTGGGAAGAGTAATAGAACCTATAGTAGGACAAGAGAAACCATCAAAGATCTTAACCACTAAATCAAATTTATCATATTTCACCTCATGCAATTGTAAAGTATAAAGATATTTTTAAGTTATTACATTCACCATACATGTTGGATCAATGAGAACCCCTCGTGAGAGTGTGTCTTTGATCTTTGCAGTGATATATAGTGGGCCATCAAATGCTTCAATAGTCTCACTAGGATCAAAGGTAATGGATATTGCATAGGTTCTTAGGAGGTGTAGGTTTATCAATAAGATTAACCACATTATTAGATTCAAGGCCAAGGTCATTAAAAGAAAATTCAAGATTTTCAGACTCAATTAGAGAATAGGATTAGACTCAATTAGATCAATGACTTAGGGTGGATTTTGGCCCGAATATGGGAAGTAAACACATTTATGAGAACTTCACTCGGAATTGAACGTTTTACATTTAATTAACTATAATTAAGTCTATAAAGCTCTATTTTGGGCAGAAGTTGAAAATGATTAAAAAGAGTTCAAAAAAAGTCCGAAAAAGTTCCTCAAGTTTGGTGATGTGTTCAAAAAATGGCAAAAGTCATGGGACCCACGACAACTGACAATAGATACCATCGTCCGTTGGATGAGCACAAATCAATGACTTAGGGTGGATTTTGGCCCGAATGTGGGAAGTAAACACATTTGTGAGAACTTCGCCTAGAATTGAATGTTTTACATTTAATTAACTATAATTGAGTATATAAAGCTCTATTTTGGGCGGGAGTTGAAAAGGATTAAAAAGACATAAAAAATAGTTTGAAAAAGTGACTCGAGTGTGGTGATGTGCCCAAAAAATGGCAAAAGTCATGGGACCCACAACAATTGACAACAAATACCATCGTCCGTTGGATGAGCACATATCAATGACTTAGGGTGGATTTCGGCCCAAATGTGGGAAGTAAACACATTTGTGAGAACTTCGCCTAGAATTGAACATTTTACATTTAATTAAATATAATTAACTCTATAAAGCTCTATTTCGGGCGAAAGTTGAAAATGATTAAAAAGACTTAAAAACAGTTTGAAAAAGTGACTCGAGTGTGGAGACATGCTCGAAAAATGGTAAAAGTCATGGGACCCACGACAACTGACAACATATACCATCATTCGTTTGTGAGCACAGATCAACAACTTAGGGTGGATTTTGTCCCGAATGTGGGAAGTAAACACATTTGTGAGAACTTCGCCTGGAATTGAACATTTACATTTAATTAAATATAATTAAGTCTATAAAGCTCTATTTCAGGCGGAAGTTGAAAAGGATTAAAAAGGCCTAAAAAATAGTTCAAAAAAGTGACTCGAGTGTGGTGACGTGCTTGAAAAATGGCAAAAGTCATGGGGCCCACGACAATTGACAACATATACCATCATCCATTTGATGAGCACAGATCAACGACTTAGGGTGGATTTCAGCCCGAATGTGGGAAGTAAACACATTTTTGATAACTTGACTTGGAATTGAATGTTTTACATTTAATTATCTATAATTAATCTCTATTTCGGGCAGAAGTTGAAAATGATTAAAAAGACTTCAAAAATAGACCGAAAAAGTGATTCGTCACTCGAGTCTGGTGACGTGTTCATTGTCCTCAGAATTTAGACTCAATCAATGAATGTTTTGTACTTCAGTGGTGAATAGATATTAATAATAATTTATAAAATTACAACATGATTCTAGATATTTTGCCCTTTAGGTATTACTTTTGTACTTTTCAGTGTTTTTAAAATAAGTGACTCATAAATTATAATCGTTTTTCATTTTATGGACAAACAAGTAAATCGAGGGAGATTCAGAAATGGCTACTAGATTGAGGAATGCAAGTTGCAACAGAGTCTGTCTGTGCCAATCTAGTGAAATAGAAATTTCACGTAAAATCTAGAACACCTACATCCCGCATTTTTTACTTTTTTTAATCTCGTGGTTCAGTTTGAGGGTTAGCATTTTGAGTCTTGTATCTAGCATTATTTTGAATTATTAACAATAACAACGATAGGGAAACCGAGAAACAATAGTTCAATAGGAAGCCAAGTAAAAAATAAATAGACATAATCGAACTGGTTAAAACACTAGGTTTCACTAATGAATACCATGATATTTATGACCCTGCTATCCATAGTTAAAAGAGTATCATAGATATTAGATGCATTGTCTAATAAGGCGATAGATCCAAGCAGGGAAAAATTTACTATTTTCAACACAATGTTAAAACAAAGAACAAATAAAATTGCATTGTGGGATGCTGGTGTTGGTATTATGGATGTGTTGCATTTTTTTTATCATTGATGTCAACACTTATCCTTCTGGAGATCTTTGGTTATGTTGAACTGACATATTATGTTCACTGACAATGATCAATGACTTATGCACAGTCACCAGTATATTGTTCACCGACACTGAGGATGACTTGTTACCATTTGGAGATCACTTGGTTATGTCAAAGACATAGTTTGGATACTTGGTTTTGGTATTTTGGTTATTGGTCTAATCGGGTTGACATATTTGCTGTTACCGACAAATTGGTCTAGGTTATAGACCAGCATGCATTATCTATTCCAGATCAGCACGACACGTTATGGAGATGACTTATTAATTAGATATTGTTGTAAATGTATTGATCCGACATGATGCATCGCATCTTGAATTATTTGTAATTGATTTAATTATAATATAGTAAGCCAATCTACACATTTGGTCTTGGGTTTTGGTATATATGCAAGACCTCATTTGTGAGATAAATATATAAGTAGAGGAACATACAGGTATATGGTTTTGTGACATGGTATGTGAGAATATTGAAGATCATATGAGTAGACCATATAGAAGGTTCAAGGAAGGTTTGGAGGTGATTATCAGAGCTTAACTGACAATGAATCCAACATTGGAGATGCTACTTTGAGAAGTACATTATCATTGGATTTAACCATCCAATTGTAGTCAGTGTGACTCCTATTTTATGGTTGAGCAGTGAACTCTAGGCGGTTGGCCTTTCTGCATGTGCAGACCCCATTTGTATACACATACTATCTGCAGTAGTATCATCTGATTGTGGGTAAGGTTTCCCACCATGGTTTTTCCCCTTACAGGGTTTCCATGTACAAATATCTATGTTATGTGTTGTGGATGTTGTTTCTCTTTCTATTGTATGCATTGAGTTTCACTGGTATTAATATTAACTGCTAATCTGTCAACCAACATTAAGTTTGGTTTACCGGTATTAAGTATCAAGTTTGATTAAGTTATATTTGGGTTGAAATTAATACACAACTGATTCACCCCCCCCCACCCTCTTAGTTCCTCCAGGTCCTAACAATTGGTATCAGAGCTAAGTCCTCTTTTTGCAGAAGTTTAACAGCTTGAGGAGATTCTATGACAACAAACTTTTTCAAAAAGGACAGTCCGAAACTTGATGGAACTAACTATGGTATATGGAAGATTAGAATGGAAACACATCTAAATTGCATTGGAAGAGACATATGGGATGTTACAAAGAATGGCTATGTTGGTCCTATACCAAATCAACCTAATCCACCAACACTAGGTAAGGATCAAGAGAATGATTGAAAAGCAAGAGAAGCACTTTTGAACACCTTGTTAGATCAACAAATCATGAGATTATTAGACCGATCTACTGCTAAAGCTATTTGGGATAAATTGGATACATTGACTGAAGGAGATACCACTATCAAAATTGCAAAACTGGAATGCTTCCAGGTCAGGTATGAAAATCTAAAAATGGAAGAAGATGAAAGAATTTTTGCTTTTATGGAAAGGGTAAATGAAATTGTTTTGGGAATACAATGTTGTGGAGGATCCTTGAGTGAAGATGAAATTGTTTCTAAAGTTTTAAGAGCTTTCCCACCGACATATAAAATGAAATTAATTTCTATTAATGAGTTGAGAACAATGCCTAATACACCAGTATCTAGAGATACCTTGGTTGGAAAACTTTCAACATTTGAGCTTGAGGAATTTGGTCCTATTGCTACAATTAAGAAAAATTTAACCTTAAAAGCATCATCATCTACAACATCATTATCATCATCTGACAAATCTGATTGAAAACCACTTTATGCAAGAGAACTTGATAATATCAGAAAGGAAAATGAAGAATTGGAAGAACTTGAAGCACTATTAGCAAGGAAAATGCCTAAAGGTCCTATTGAAAGTAAGTATGAAGGTAAAGAACCATTTAAATGTTTTAACTGCAATAAAGTCGGTCATATGGCATCTAGATGTCTTGATAGACATGCAAGATTGAGAGAAGAAGCTAAAAGAACATATAAGCCTAACCCCGAATATCAGAGATACATATTTAAGAAGAATAGAGACAAATCATGTTACTATGCTGATGAAGGAGTTACTGATGATTATGATGAGGAACCGACAGACAATGGATGGGATTTTGTTACAATAAAAGAAGATCAATTGACACCTATTGTTGGCATTACAATAAGTTTGTTTATATGAGGATATTGAGAAGGTTGTTGGAGATTGATGATATAATTGATAAAGGATAAATTACTATCTTAATAATATCATTTTGTCATTGATGTCAAGCAATTGATTTCCTGATTCAGTATGATGTTGCCATATCTTAAAGAGTATGTTTTGATGAGTATAAAGATGTCAGTAAGTGACATAGAAAGAATGTGAAAATGAAGGGGAGTAATAAGTTATTCAATGGGAAACTATTACCGAGTTAGACAATGACGAGATTATGTTATTTTGATTGTTTTGAAGACTGAATAAGAAGGAGAAAAGATTTCATGTAATAGAATGAGTAAAGATTTGATACTGTTCTATTTTACCGAGCAAGGAGCCAGTCGGTAAACACCAAGGTTATTGGTATCAGTTAAAGAAGGAAGAAGTCATCGAGTGTCGTCAACAAGCAAAATTACTGAGTAAAGTTCAATATTAATCGAGTATCGACCGAGCAGTAACAGAATGCATTGGATGAATAAATACATTATTAAATGAAGGATGCCAATGGGCTGGAGATTTATAGAAGATTGGAATATCGTGAAAGATGTTTATTAAGGATCAACGACAATGAAAATCCAAGAGTTAGATCTACAACATAGATTGAACGGTCAAAACTGAGCACAAGTACCAAGGAAAGAATACAAGTTTCAAGGCAAGATAAAATGTTTTCAATTCGAAGGATTCAATGAACCTAGTCAAGTTTGATGATTTGATGGCTAAGATTAATCATGGGAAATGTGATTAGGGAGATTAAGTGGTTAGGAATTGCTTATAAATAAGGAAAAGTTGATGAACAAAGTATGCGGGCAAATAGAAGAGCAGTGATACTGTAGAGGTGATTACCGAGTACAAAAGATTGAAGATCTGATTAAAGAACAGATTGAGAAGCCCAACAAGGAGGAAGATAAGTCTTATGAAAAGATTATTTTGAGCACAAAGTCTACTTTAACATTTTAGATGTGAAGTTGCAGATATATTTTATTACTGTTATTTATTTTTGTAAGTGATAGGAAATCTCTTAACCGAGTGGACCTAACAGTCTTATTTGTAAATCCTCTAGCAAGGTAACATTCTGAATGAGTGTTTGAAATCCTTTGACAAGGTCACTTCTAACTAAGTACAAGATTTTGATAAATATGAGGGAAATCCCTTGACCGGGTCACATCTAGCAATGTGTTTATGTAATCTTTAACAGGATTGGCTTTTAACCGAGCATACTCTAGAAGATTATATTTTCTTGTGGGTCCAAAATCCCACAATGGTTTTTTCCTATTAGGGTTTCCATGTTAAATCTCATGTTAAATGCGTTTTGATGTTTCAAGTTTATCTGTTTATGAGTTTGAATGATTTATAGTCATAGTTGCATATCAAGTAAATTCTACTGAGGTTGAATCTGATGAATATGTTGAATTGTGAGTTTCACCCCCCTCTCATCTAACTAACAATTGGTATCAGAGCTGGAACTTCAAAAGAAAAGTTTAAAGGAACTTGAGGCAAGATCCGAAGATGTATAAAAGGGATGCACCAAAGTTGAACAAGTCAAGTTTCTCCACATGGTAGAAAAGGATGAAGCTGCACTTATCAGGAATTGGAGAATATGCAACATATTATCTGGAGAATGATTACACTATACCTAGCACCTACCCAATGACTATGGAAGAGATAAAGGCAAAGCAAGAACATATTCAAGAAATGATTGAAATAACATCAACATTGACCGACTCAGAGTTTAATGATCTAGAAGGTTGTAATGATGCCAAAGCTATGTGGAATAAGCTTATATCTGTGTATGGTGGTGATGAACATGTTCAAAGAGAACAAGTAGACAGTCTAAGAGGACAACTTGAATCCATGAGAATGAATGAAGGAGAGAAAATAATCCAATATAGTACAAGGTTAAAGGAAACTGTCAATCGAATCAAAGGAGTAGGAAGAACTATTTGTTAGGGTTTCAAGCAGATCCGAAGCAAATATGAACTAACAATTATATGCAGATTTAAATACAAAAGATAAAGGAATAAAATAGGACACATAACACAGAGATTTAACGTGGCTCACCCAGAATGGGTTCCGTCCACCATACACAGCCATCCAATCTTTCTTATTATCCAGTAAAAAGTACATCAACATTTCAATTCCTTAAGCATCCCAATCGCTTATAACATGCATTTTTAGGGCAACAAACAAAGTCAACCTTTTTAGGGTTTTATTACAACATCAGTTTTCATTAACAAAAATCGGCAATTTTTTTTTCTCAGGGGCTACTACCCCCGAACCCCTGTAGCGGGCTTTGCCCGCTTTGGGGGTTGCCACCCCCAAACCCCCGCCTGGGGCACGACCCATTCTTGGACCCCGACAAGGATACATGCTGAGTGTACAGTACTTTGCTGATCAGTAGCCACATTTCAACAATCTCCCACTTGGAGACTGATCAGGCTCCACACCGAACAATCTCCCATTTGGAGACTGATACTACATGACACCACTGTACATGCAACATCCGCTGGATAAAACACTAGGAATTGACTGGTATAAATTCCACAATTATCAATCAAGAAGACCAACAAAAACTAATGAAGAAATTAGCTTCTCCTGTGGAACTGCCTTTGTGAACATATCAACCGGATTCTCACTTGTGTGAATCTTCTCAAGCCGTAAATGACCCTCCTCCAAAACAGTCCAGATGAAGTGGTACGTGAGCTAAATGTGCTTTGTCCTTAAATGAAAAGAAGAGTTCTTTACAAGATGAATGGCACTCTGGCTATTAGTATACAATGGGCGATCCTCCTGTGTCTGATCCAATTCCTCTAGAAAACATTGTAACCAAATCATCTCCTTGTTGGCTTCTGTAGCAGCAACATACTCAGCTTCAATGGTTGAAAGTGCAACAACCTTTTGCAGCCTAGAAATCCAATCGACTATAGTTCCCCCTATAGTAAAAACATACCTTGTAGTGCTCCTCCGTTAATCAATATCACCCACTAGATCAGAGTCAACAAATCCACTTAGAGTAGCATTAGATCCTTTGAAACATAATGCCTTCGTAGTGGTTCCTTTCAAATACCAAAGGATCCATTTCACAACATTCCAATGTTCCATACCCAGATTACTCATAAACCTACTCACAACTCCCATTGCATGTGCAATATCTAGCCTTGTGCATACCATTGCATACATCAGACTGCCAACAACTGATGAATACGGGATGTTAGACATTTTCTTTATGTCTTCCTGTGCCTTTGGGCATATCTCCTTAGTCATTTTGAAATGACTAGCCAAAGGTGTACTAACTGCTTTTGCATCCTGCATGTTACATCTTTTCAACACCTTCTTTATATACTCACTTTGGGATAAATTCAAGGTTCTATTTTTTCTGTCCCGTGTAATTGTCACACCCATAATTTGTTTAGCTGCACCCAAATCTTTCATAGAAAATGACTTGGCTAATTTATGTTTAAGATCATTTATGTGTTCCATGTTAGACCCAACAACAAGCATGCCATCAACATAAAGCATCAGGATAATATAACTACCATTATCCAATCTCTTATAATATACACAATGATCAGAATGACATCTATGATAACCGTGTTCAACCATGAAGCTATCAAATTTTAAATACCATTGTCGGGGTGCTTGCTTTAGGCCATACAAACTTTTCTTCAACCCGCACACCAAGTTCTCCTTACCTTTGACCTCATATCTCTGTGGTTGCAACATGTAAATTTCCTCCTCCAAATCTCCATGGAGAAAAGCTGTTCTTACATCTAATTGTTCAAGATGTAAATCATCTGCATCCACAAGACTAAGTACAGTTCTAATTGAAGTCATTTTTACAACTAGAGAAAATATTTCATCATAATCTATACCCTTTTTCTGTGCAAAACCTTTTACCAGAAGTCTGGCCTTATATCTTTTCTGACCTCCTTCCTCCTCCTTCAGCCGATAAACCCATTTGTTAGGCAAGGTTCTTTTTTTTGCCGGTAAAGGGACTAAGTCCCAAGTCTTATTTTTCATCAAGGAGTCTATCTCCTCTTTCATGCCTAGCTCCCACTATTGTTTGGCATCCACCTGCATTGCTTCTTCATATTCTTCTGGTTCACTAGAACCAGTTAATAATATAGAATACAAAGAAGGAGAAAATCTTTCAGGGGGTCTACTTGACCTCGTAGAACGTCTAACACTTGCAGGAGTTTGTGGGACATTCTGTTGTTGCTGAGCATTAGGTACCCATGGCATTTCATTTTCAGGAATCTCATCCAACACCACATATTCTTTCTTGTCCTGTTCATGCTTCTTTTCTTGCATTTGTTCTTTATACATAACCTTCTCATTGAATATAACATCTCTACTTCTAGTTATTTTCTTATTTTCAAAATCTCATAACCGATAGCCATATTCATCTATCCCATATCCAATGAAGGTACATTTCTGAGATTTAGCATCAAGCTTGGTTCTGTTTTCTTTATCAACATGGACAAAAGCTTCAAAACCAAAGGTTTTCAGAAAAGAATAATTTACCTTTTTACCAATCCATGCCTCCTCTAGAATACCACCATCCAAAGGGGTTGAAGGTCCTCTATTTATCAAATAGACAACAGTATGTACAACATCTACCCAAAAATGTAAGGGCAATCCAACATGCAATCTCATGCTCCTGGCGCATTCCATGATAGTCCTATTCATTCTCTTTAACACACCATTTTCCTATGGAGTTCCTGGAATTGTCTTCTACTTTCTAATCCCATTTAAGGACCAGTAATCTTTAAATGCCTTGCTGTAGTACTCACCTCCATTATCCGATCTGAGACACTTGAACCTTTTTCTTGTCTCATTCTCAACCAAAGCTTTCCATTTCTTAAAAGTTTCAAAAACATCTGATTTTTGTTTTAGGAAATATACCCATGTTTTTTTGGTTGAGTCATCAATAAAAATAACATAATAACAAGAGCCACCAAGAGATGATACCTGAGCCGGTCCCCATACATCTGAATGCACAAGCTCTAACTTCTCACTCTTCTTCTCTTTCTCAACCTTGAGAAATCTGACTCTTTTCTGTTTGCCATAAACACAGTTTTCACAGAACTCTAAATCAATCTTCTTTAGTTCTGGCAATAGATTTTTGGAGTGAAGGATTTTCATCCCTTTTTCACTCATGTGCCCAAGCGTATGGTGCCACATTATCGAATATGTTCTTGCAACATGTATTGTTGCTGTTCCTACAGTAACTTTATCTGTAGCAGCTAAGGTAGAGTAAGTGCTACCAGTACATAGATATAATGTGCCTACCTCCGCACCTTTAGCTACTACTAATGATCCTTTACTAACCTTCTAGATACTGTCAGAGAAGGTAAATATGCAACCTTCACTACCTAGTTGCCCTGCAGAAATTAAATTTCTTCTTAAGTTAGGAACATGTCTTACCTCCTGCAGAAACCAACCATTACCATTCTGCAACTTGATCTTTATCTTTCCTTTTCCAACAATTTGATAGGGCTCATCATCACCCAAATATACCTGTCCAAAATCACTTGAACATAATCTAGAAAATATTTTCTATGGGGTGTAGCATGAAATGAAGCCCCAAAATCTATTACCCAGGAATCATTAACATTATCCAAACATAAGATTAAAGCATCTTGTAAAGTATTACTTGCAATATTAGCTTCCTTACTGTCATTTTCATTTTTGTCTCCTTCTTTGTTTTTCTGAGACCAACAATCTTTCTTTAGATGACCAGGCTTTTTGCAGTACCAGCAATCTTTCTTTCCTCTAGATTGAGAGCGTCCTTTCTTTGACTTCCCTCGTGACTTCTCATTCCAAGGGCCTTTTCCTCTTTCCTTTGATCTTCCTCTGTTCTCCACATTCAAAACACTACTTGATGATGTTGGAGTCTAACCTGTACTTTTCCTTCGCATTTCCTCACTTAGGATAACACCAACAATATCATCAAATACCAAAGTATTTTTTCTAGAGACATAGTTACTTACATTCATAACCAAGCTATTCCATCTTTCTGGCAAAGAACATAAAATCAAGAGAGCCCTAACCTCTTCTGCAAAAGTAATTTTTATCGAAGACACTTGACTGGTAATTGTATTAAATTCATTTAAGTGCTCTGCTATAGATCCTCCCTCACTTATTTTCAAATTAAACAAACGCTTGATAAGAAATACCTTATTCGAAGCTGAGGGTTTCTCATACAGCTTAGCCAATGTCACCATCAAATCTACAACCAATTTTGTTTCTGTTATATTGAAAGCTACAGATGGTGCAAGGCACAATCGAATGGATCCTAGTGCCTTTCTATCTAAAATGTCCCATTCTTCATCTGACATTGTGGTTGCTTTCTTTGCCTTTCCTGCTAATGGCCACCACAAATCCTTTTGATACAGGTAATCCTCCATCTGCATTTTCCATAACTGATAATTCTGGCCGTTAAACTTTTCAACCTTGAATTTGGAATCCTCCATTGCTCCCACTCAAATCTGAAAGTCCTACCAATTTACAGAAAACCTCTCTTTGATACCAATTGTTAGGGTTTCAAGCAGATCCGAAGCAAATATGAACTAACAATTATATACAAATTTAAATACAAAAGATAAAGGAATAAAATAGGACATAGATAACACAGAGATTTAACGTGGTTCACCCAGAATGGGTTATGTCCACCATACACAGCCGTCCAATATTTCTTATTATCCAACAAAAAGTACATCAACATTTCAATGCCTTAAGCATCCCAACCGCTTATAACATGCATTTTTAGGGCAACAAACAAAGTCAGCCTTTTTAGGGTTTTATTACAATGTCGGTTTTCATTAACAAAAAATGGCAAATTTTTTTTTCTCGGGGGCTACCGCTCCCGAACCCCCGTAGCGGACTTCACTTGCTTTGGGGGCTGCCGCCCCCAAACCCCCGCCCAAGGCCTGGCCCGGTCCCGAACCCCGACAAGGATACATGCTGAGTGTACAGTACTTTGCTAATCAATCACCACATTTAAACACTATTGAAGAAAAGGATGTAACAAGTAAGTTGCTGAGAACACTTCTACCTTCTTATGCCATTCGTCTCTCTACAATTAATGAAATAAGGTCTATACCAAACATGCTAGTCTCTTTGGATGCTACTATTGGTAAGCTACATGCTTTTGAGTTAAGTAATTTTGATAACAGTGGGTCTTCGGTAAACAAAGTTAAATCTGCATTCAGTTCTTTTCATCTTGGTGAATCTGATGATTACAATGATAGAATGCATAAGTATGCTGAAGGAAATCATAGTGGAGCAAGTGAGAGATTTCACAAAAACATGGAAGAAGTACACAAACTATATGAAGAAATCAGAAAGCAAGAAGAGTTTGAAGCATTATTGGCCAGAAGGTTACCGAGAGGCAAAGGTAAGTATAAAGGAAAGTTACCTTTAAAATGTTTTAACTGTGATAAAATTGGACATATGGCTTCAAACTGTCCTGACAAAGAATCTAGTGAAAAGAGAGAATACTGAGATGACAGACAGAAAGACAACCAATAAAAAGGGCACCGAGACTTCAGAAGGAGAGATAGAAAGACATGCCTAGTAGTTGATGGGGAATCTAATGATGATAAATCTGATGGGACTGAGATAGAGGAAGTTGTATATGTGGCTATCAAAGATGGATCAGATGAAGAAAGGTATGAAGAAAAAGCCTTAATATCACACATAAAAAATAATGATTCTTGGATCATAGATAGTGGATGCTCACATCACATGATAGGTGATAAACACAAGTTTGTTAATTTAGAAGATTATGATGGAGGTTATGTAAGATTTGGTAATGATGCACCATGTCCTGTGAAAGGTAAAGGATCTATCACACTTCTTGACAATGCTAAATGTGATGATGTATATTGGGTTGAAGGTTTGAAATACAATTTGTTGAGTGTAGTAGAGCTAAATAATACAGGATACCGAATAGAATTTCAGAAAGGAATTGTCAAAGTTCATGACAAACATGGAAAGTTGGCTTCTACCGGGACTCAAACAAGAGGTAATACATTTCATCTTGACTCAACTTGGAACAATTGTCTGTATGCAAAAATAGAAGATACCTGGTTATGGCATAAAAGGTTTTGTCTTGTAAGGAGAAAGACACTAGTCTGTATTGCATATCTAGCATTGCATTTTCAAGAATAATTCTATTTTAAAAATTCACAAAGTATAAGTTGGGATTTCATTTAAGTTTCAATTTTTTAAAGTAGGAGTAGAAGATATAATATTTAAGTTATTCTTATTTCCATGCCATTTAGGGGTGCATTAAGATAAGAATATTCTAATATATTATGCCTGACTATTACCAGCTAATTGTATTATATAGGAGGGTAATTTGGTAATAAGGTACATCTACCTTGGTTTGGTAGAGCCAAATGTGAAGGGAAGATAGATAAAATTGATCACTCCACTAGTTAGATAAAATCAATTGCTGATCCTGGTTATAGGGAGTGGCATATACTTAGGGATCATCAAACCAATTATTTTAAGCTCCAACATTAGGTATGTTCCATAAATAAAATATACTTATGTTTTTAGCTTCCTATTATCAAATTGGTGATTTTAAGCTCCAACATTAGGTACGTTCCATAAATAAAATATACATCATAAATTAATTATGTAATGCCATACAAATTAAAATCATCATGAATTAATTATGTAACCATATAAGTTAAATATAATTCTATCAAGAAATAAATATCAAATAGATAATATAACTGCATAACTAATACATTTCAATGTCATTGATCTTGGTCATCCAACTCTTTGTCTGTATCATCCAATCCAGATTCGACATTGTAAGGATTGGTCATATCATCATCATTGTCATTAATATCACTTTCGATAATGTCATCATCCACACAAATATCATCTTCCTGAACATGAACTCCTACATCATCATGATCTAGTTCCTCTTCCTCGACATCTTCGTTAGGTACATCGTCAACTAACTGTTGATCTTGATCATCATCTACATCATCTTCTAGTTCTTCACTATCTTCTTGTCTTGTCTCATCACATTATACTTTATCAACCTTCCTCTTGGATCATGTATAACAACAACTGACCAACTTTGTTTACCTGGAACCTCTGAGTAAAATGACTACTTACATTGGCTTCGAAGAACATAGGGTTCATTTCCAATTTGCTCGAATGACCTTGTATTAACCATGGTAAACCTATTATGATGTCCAATAATAGTTCGCTTAGGATCATTTTCATTAAAATCGTAGCCTGTACCATTGGACGATGAATAATACTAATTTAAAGGACTTAAAGTCACACTAAAGTATATCATCCAAAATCCCATAGTATTGATTTTTTGAGACTTCTGAATGTATGTCGCTTCTAGATGAAACATTATTCAATTGAAAGACTGCACTTATCCTAGAATCACAAATTTTCTTCGTGTCATCCAACTTTTTTTATTCAAAATTTATGACAATTTCTCCACATATCCTTATGGTGTTTCACCTGCATTATGTCAAACATGTAAAAATTATTGCATCGTTAGTTAATAAACATATTTATTCTTTGTTGAATGTAAGCAAAGAAAACAAACTCAACAAATATATACATCAATATAATTGAAAATAATTAAAACATATGGGCGATTAATATATATATTTATACGTACCTGTTGTAATGTCATAAAATTGGGACACTAGCAATTTTTTGACAATATTAGGGTCCTCACGCATGCAAAATTGAATCCCCTAGCTTGAACGGAGACTGAAGACTGCTCAACCCTTATAATCTACTTCTCCCTTGGCCTCCGCATCACCCTAGAGAAAGGGTAAGGATAGGGGCATGATGCCCCTGTCCCCCTAGGATAAGGGCACAATGCCTCTGTCCCTACCCTCTTTTCAAGTACAACCCTTTCTTGAGCTAGCATTATAGGTTTTGTAGTGATTGGGAAAACTTCTCGGATGTAGGCCTATGACAAAAATCAATTTCATTAACCCTAATTGACAAGTATACAAGCTGTATTTTCCCTATCATTCGGATAAGATGAAAAATTTGGATGAGTGGGAAGTTTACATGAGATCAAGCATTCAAGAGAATTCAAGCATTCAAGAATTCCTTTCCAACATTGATAATTTTCAAGTCTCCCTTCAAGGCTAGGTATTGCATTCAAGTCAAGGATTCAGCCATTGAAGAGGAGATTGATTACAACATTAAATTCCACACAATAATTTCTATCAATATTTCTATCACAAGCTCCCTTGAGGTGATTTACATTTTAGTCTTTCATTTAAATTTACTTGCAAGTACTTTCTTTCATTACATGGTTAATTCCAAAACTGGGGTTTGACCTAAAGGTAGACCCCCAATCCCAACCTGTTTCCCTCTCTTCTCTGTGTGTAGGTTGCAGGTGCGCAATTGTACTTTTTGATTTGGACTCCATTTGCAGAGGTAGAAAAACCCTTTTCATTTCACTGATTTTTTGGAGGACCCTGCACATTCTCACCATGGTCCAAGAAACTTTTCCTCAAATTCATAGGGCAACTTCATCTCAACATATTACTGACAGATCTAGGTGCACAACTTTATATTATACTCCGATCTCAAGTTATAATCAGTTATTTGTCACTTTTGCACTTAGTCTCTATACATAATTCAACCAATTCCTTTCCATTTAAAATAGGAAGAGGGAATCCGTTTATCATTCACATTTCATTCATAATTCTCTCTTCTTCTTTGAAGGTTGAATCTAGTGAATTTTCCCCTCCTCTTTCAATGCAATGTGTGAAAAGTGTTTAAAAGGAAATCCATAGTGAAACTCTCATCTGTCCTTGGAGGGAAAGGGTAGTTTTCCTCTTGATCTCTCATTCACATTTTTTTCATCCACCCTTACATCTTGGTAACATTACACCTGCTTATCTCTTAAACTATATGCTAAATCAATTTTACTTGGTGTAATATTGGAATATCCATTACGATGAGATTATTTAACCAATGAAGCCACACCTTCACATGTTAATGTGTGACCAAATTGTTGACATTGTTCAATCTATACCATCATCCAATCAAGTTGTTTGTGACGTACAAATGTAGTGCATCCCACTCTCGACTAACTGTATAAAAAAAAACTTAAATTTACAAATGACGTATAATTAGTTAATTACCACGGTATATGACCTTAATTTATAATTGATGTACCTAAAAACCTAGCATACCACTACCTTATACGACCTTAATTTATAATTGATGTACTTGAAAATCTTAATTTATAATTTATAAATGATACATCATGTACATATCAGGATAACTAATCTGATCTAATAAATCATCGTTGTATGTTGATATCAGGATAACAATACCAAATATAAAGTAAGAGCCACTTATTGAGATAGCTGACAAAAGCAGAATAGAAATGCAACGTAATACTGATGAAATAAACTATCCTGATATCATTTATTAGAATAGATTTGCCAAAAAAGAGAAAAAACAACTAAATGCAAAGTCTCTATTGGTATAGCTAATGAGATCAGAATCATAAACTATTTGTACTCCGACTGTGTAAGTTATCCTGATAGTGAATGAATAAAATAAAGTCGGGAAAGCTATCTCGATCACTAATTTGTAAGTTGAATAATAGCATCAGAATAACTTATGGCAATAAGTGAAATCAAAGATGAAGTCTTCATTGGAGTAACCAAAGAAGTTGAGAATGCAATTTTGAGAGATGTCGATGGTTAAAGTAATACTGATAGGCGTTATCTAAAGGTTCTTCGACATAGTTAACCTGAAGATGGGAATCAAATGAGTAATGGCTCATCAATGTGACACAAGAAGGGAAGATGTTATGGTATACATTAGAACATCGTTATATTTATCTACAATGATAACTCAATCAAAATGGCACCATATTTGGAGGCATTGACAAAAGTGGGTTATGCTGATAGCACACGTCAATAAAAGCAATTCAAAATTCAAAAATACTATTAAAGTATTGGATATAACAGGTCGATACATTTATTGTGCACGAAAGACATTCTTTATAAATATATTCAAAGTGATTTCATACTAGAACACATTGTTCAAAGGATATTGAGGGTGAAGCTGGAGTAAGTCAAACTAAGTAACAAGAGCAAGCAAGCCTACAAAACAAGTAAGTCTTCAAGATAATTCTTCTGTGATTCCTTGAGAGAATTGCTTGAATTTTCTATACAATGGAAATCTCTAGCAGTAGTAGGAAATTACACGAGAAAGGGGAAACCAATAAGGCAAAGGGTAAGAAACAGAAAATGGAAGACATCAGTGTAGAAGTAGAGAAAACTAAAACAAAGGAGATAAAATTGAATCAATATTTTCTTGATCAATTACTTTGTTCAACCCCTAAACCTAAGAAGTCCTCACAATGGAAACTATAGGACAACTATAACCTTGTGGGGGATGTCTATACCACCATTAGAGGCCATGAACTATTCATGTTGCATTACCACAGGTGAGACAACCCTCAACCGATCTGCAATCCATGGAGGTTAAACTTAGGAAAACTTATTCTTCTTAATGTTTATGTCAATGTAGACATATTGAAACTATTGGCACAACATTATGACTCCAAGAAGAGGGAAATTTGCAACATAGAGGGAAAGCCCTATTTCCATGTGTCAAGTGAAGCAAGCTCTGAGGTGTTCGATCTAACTAGGATCTATGACTATCCCATTGTCCTTGAAGACTCGGTGAAAGAATATCATGCATGTTGACAAGGACAATAATGGGCCTTTTGACAAATTGTAATGACTTTTAATTTTGATATGTGTCTTCTTCGCAGATAGCTTGTTTTGCTGCCTTGTGCTATAAAAGGGAATCCAGAGCCAAGAAGAATGATTCTGATTTTTTTTCTTAGTATGTACCAAGATATCTTTGAAGAAATATATTGGTAGATTGACTTTTAGAATTTTTTAGCACAATAATTTATCATGAATGTATTATTTTTATACTAAAAATCAGTAAAGAGGATAATCATTTTTCTTTCTCAAATTTGTTGTATGGTGTTGTATGAGTTGTTATGTTAATAGCATATTCAATTTGTTTTCTCTAATGGAGAATGTGTATTTCTTGATAGGTTTCATTTCAATTAAATGAATTAAATTCTATCTTGAATACTGCAACATTTGTGTGAGAGGTTTTGTGAGGAAGTTAATGAATATATTCTCAGTCTGAGCATTTTAAGCAAGTTTTGAATGTTAAGTATTGGATTCTAATGTTGATACCATGATGTTGTTTGTCTTTAAACCTATTATTTAACTATGTATCTCCCTTGAATAGGCACTGGTCATACTTTTCTGGGTTTTAGGATCATTTCAACATTCTTATTTCACATTTTATATATAATTTCCTATTTTTCTACATTAGGAGTAGAATAGATTAGAACTGGTTTTCAATGCAAGCAAAGTAGTTCAAACTAAGGTTCAAGCAAGAATTCATAGTATATCTTACTTTTCATTGCTATATTTTCATTGAAATAATATACTAAACATTGCAATGTCTATCCATGTAAAGTTGAAATACCGTGAAATATTGCAACAAGGATACCCACCTAGGTCCTGTAGAGCCTAAAGAGTGGAATATTGTAGCCTTTGTTGTAAATCTTGTTCATTGAATGAAACCAATCCTAATTATGTCGATGAGTTAGTGGTGATTACTCTACGATCTAGGTTCTATTGATTTGGGAACCAACAAGTGGTATGTTATACTGAAGAGGTGAAAATGAAGTTTCGGAAAGCCTGAATGTGGTCTCATAGAAAACTTGTTTTCTGTGTAACTATATCATTCGACGAAAGGTGAAAGCAATATACTGAAGATGCATCCTTTGATGAAATGATACTATCAAGGGAACCATATATACATTTTGTTGAAGTGTTAAAGTTTTGGTATAGCGATTCATATTTACAACATTATAATGCCAGACACTATGCCTTACCTACAAAGTTCTTACTGGAAAAACTTGTTTTTGGTATAGCTAAACCTATTGGCAAAGGAGCATGAGTACTAGATCAAAGGTGATATTCATGCCGAAATATCAGAAAAATGGAAGGATGCTACACCAAAACATTGTATAATTTGAAAAAGGTAAAGATCATGATGATCAAAAGTAGGGCTCTGGTGATAGGAACACACACCAAAAACCTAAGTGACATAATAAAGAAGCCCATTATTTATTGATATTAATAAACATCAAGTCGATAGTTTGTCACATGAATTTTAATTTAAGGTGACAAAGGACTATTCTGTAACTGAATTTCAATGCAATGATTTGCAAAGTTAAAGCACAGACTTTGCACTCATCACATTACTGTGGAGGAATTCAAGTAGCAAAAGCTAAAGCAGTTGAAGAATAAGGAACTAAGAGAGATTAGCTACATAGATTTCATTCAAGTAAGTGCCCGGTCTCCTAAGAATTGTTTCTATTTCAATTATGTGCTACTGATTATAATGGAAGTCACATCTATGAAACATAGGGTTAAGAAACAAAAGGAAAAGTCTACAAAGATAGATAATCCTTCTGAACCTGAACCTAAAAACAGAGGAAAGAGGGACAACATTTGAACTAAGACTTGATGGACCAATTTCTTGATTTTGGTCCAAAATCTAGAAGGTACTCCCAAGTGAAATTGCTAGGAGATAAACATGAAGACCTCGGTGATGTCTGGACATCCATGAGAGGATATGAGTTATTTGTCTATCATTAAAGAAAAAGGAACAAGATAGAGCCAATATGCAATACGTGGGAATTCAACATAGGGAAATTGGTCATGCCGAATGTCTTTATGAATGTTGATTGGATGATATCATTGGTCAAGAATTATAGGCTTGAAGAGAAAATAATTTATAATGCCACTAGACAACCACTGTTGCCCATAATTAGGGAGTACATGTCGAGAGTGTTTGACCTAGATATAAGCCTTGATGGTAATATCAACCCCACCCTCTTGGCCAATGAATATGCAAGACTTAAGAAGATATAAAAATGATGGATGTTGCCAATACATAGACCAAAGGATGGGAGAAGTCTTAAAGTGTTTGAAGGAGATTAGGAACCTCCATATGATGTCGATTTGTTTCATGAGTATTTCAAATTCACCTATTATTCAGTGTGTTGGATCATGGGAATTGAGGTGGGTGTCTTGATGGAGGTGGCACCTATGGTATTAATTATTGATATACAGACACATGATTCTCAACCATCTGATTATGTAAGCTTGATGGTGGATCAAATCAGCCATGGCTTGGAGAGGATAAAAAGTGATTCGAGTGAGATCCGTTTTAAACATTATTCTATGCTAATGCATATGTTGCTATATATTGGTCAATTAATAGATATGTGGAGTGACAATCTTAGAGTGAATGAATATGATAGGGAGGTTAATTGGAAACCAATACAAATGTGGACAATAATATGGGATCAGAGGTGCCAGTGATCCCAATATTTATGATTTGAAGAACATTCTGTTAAGCCTCCGTGTCAACTCCTTGGCTACCCCTGTAATTACACTTAACTCTAGAGATACAAAATCATCTTAGACCAAAAGATAATGATGATCAACAATTGGTGATCAATAATTAGGGCGACTAGTATTCTCTGAAGAGCTACACCAAGATCAAAGTAAATGGTTTTGAGGGTGTTCCCTTGCTAATTCCCCAAACAGTACCAAATAGGGTTGCATATTTAGAAATCATGAGGTAGTTGGTGGAAGCAAATAACTTAAATTTGGAGAGACATGGGAAGCAGTCCTTACTACTTGGATATTTGTGTTTTTAAAGTTTTACTATTTAATCTAGAAAACGATATGAATGTATTAAAGATAAACTGGCCTATTATGGTCTAAGCCATGATGTACCAAGGGTCAATTTTGATCCTAAAGGTTTTATTAGTTCTACAAAATAGTCACAAAAGCTACACCCATATGAACATGTGGCACTAGAGGAATAATATTTGATTCAAAAGCTGGAGGAAGCACAAGCTACTAAGAAGCTAGAAGCTTATGAGAAAATTGTTAGGGATGAGGATTGGAAAAGGGTCTGGAATTTTCCAATGTTGCACAAATATTTAGAAATTCAAGATCCCATTGTTTGTGCTTGATTAAATTCACCATATATTGATTTCCATAATAAGACTAATTGGTGTAGGAAGATCAACAATTTCTAGTTAAGTGATAATTGTCTTGTAAGGAGACATAAAAAAAGGAAGCTTCATAAGACTGTGCCCAATTAAGAGAAAGACACTGGTCTATATTGCATATCTAGCATTGCATTTTAAAGAATAATTCTATTTTAAAAATTCACAAAGTATAAGTTAAGATTTCATTTAAGTTTCAATTTTTTAAAGTAGGAGTAGAAGATATAAGATTTAAGTTATTCTTATTTCCATGCCATTTAGGGGCGCATTAAGATAAGAATATTCTAATATATTATGCCTGAGTATTACCAGCTAATTGTATTATATAGGAGGGTAAATTGGTAATAAGGTACACCCACCTTGGTTTGGTAGAGCCAAATGTGAAGGGAAGATAGATAGAATTGATCACTTTACTAGTTAGCTAAAATCAATTGTTGATCTTGATTATAGGGAGTGGCATATACTTAGGGATCATCAAACCAATTATTTTAAGCTCCAACATTAGGTATGTTTCATAAATAAAATATACTTATGTTTTTAGCTTCCTATTATCAAATTGGTGATTTTAAGCTCCAACATTAGGTATGTTCCGTAAACAAAATATACATCATAAATTAATTATGTAATGCCATACAAATTAAAATTATCATGAATTAATTATGTAACCATATAAGTTAAATATAATTCTATCAAGAAATAAATATCAAATAGATAATATAATTGCATAACTAACACATTTCAATGTCATCAATCTTCTTCATCCAACTCTTTGTCTGTATCATCCAATCCAGATTTGATATTGTAAGGATTGGTCATATTATCATCGTCTTCATTAATATCAGTTTCGATAATGTCATCATCCACACATATATCATCTTCATGAACATGAACTCCTACATCATCATGATCTAGTTCCTCTTCCTCGACATCTTTGTTAGGCACATTGTCAACTAACTGTTGATCCTGATAATCATCTACATCATCTTCTAGTTCTTCACTATCTTCTTGTCTTGTCTCATCATATTATACTTTATCAACCTTCCTCTTGGATCATGTATAACAACAACTGACCAACTTTGTTTACCTGGAACCTCTGAGTAAAATGACTGCTTACATTGGCTTCGAAGAACATAGGGTTCATTTCCAATTTTCTTGAACGACCTTGTATTAACCATGGTAAACCCATTATGATGTCTAATAACAGTTCTCTTAGGATCATTTTCATTAAAATCGTAGCCTGTACCATTGGACGACAAATAATAATAATTTCAAGGACTTAAAGTCACACTAAAGTATATCATCCAAAATCCCATAGTATTGATTTTTTGAGACTTCTGAATGTATGTCGCTTCTAGATGAAACATTAGTCACTTGAAAGATTGCACTTATCTTAGAATCACAAATTTTCTTCGTGTCATCCAACTTTTTTATTCAATATTTATGAAAATTTCTCCACATATCCTTGTGGTGTTTTCACTTGCAATATGTCAAACATGTAAAAATTATTGCATCGTTAGTTAATAAACATATTTATTCTTTGTTGAATGTAAGAAAAGAAAAAAAACTCAACAAATATATACATCAATATAATTGAAAATAATTAAAACATATGGGCAATTAATATATATATATATATATATATTTATACGTACCTGTTGTAGTGTCATAAAATTGGGACCCTAGCAATTTTTTGACAACATTAGGGTCCTCACACATGCAAAATCGAATCTCCTAGCCGCATCACCCTAGAGAAAGGGACAGGACAGGGGCATGGCACCCCTATCCCCCTAGGATAAGGGCATAGTGCCCCTGTCCTTGCCCTATTTTCGAGTACGACCTTTTCTTGAGCTTGCATTATAGGTTTTGTATTGACTGGGAAAACTTCCCGGATGTCGGCCTATGACAAAAATCAGTTTCATTAATCCTAATTGACAAGTATACAAGCTGCATTTTCCCTACATTAAAAGCAATTCAAAATTAAAAAATATGGTTAAAGTATTGAATATAATAGGTCGATACATTTATTGTGCACGAAAGACATTCTTTGTAAATATATTTAGAGTGATTTCATACTAGAGCACATTGTTCAATGGATATTGAGGGCTAAGTTGGAGTAAGTCAAAATAAGTAACAAGAGCAAGCAAGCCTACAAAACAAGTAAGTCTTCAAGATAATTCTTTTGTGATTCCTTGAGAGAATTGATTGAATTTTATATACAATGGAAATCTCTAGTAGTACTAGGAAAATACACGAGAAAGGGGAAACCAGTAAGGCAAAGGGTAAGAAACAAAAAATGGAAGACATCAGTGTAGAAGTAGAGAAAACTAAAACAAAGGAGATCAAATTAAATCAATATTTTCTTGATTAATTACTTTGTTCAACCCCTAAACCTAAGAAGTCCTCACAATGGAAACTATAGGACAGTTATAACCTTGTGTGGGATGTCTATATGACAATTAGAGGCCATAAACTATTCATGTTGCATTACCACAGGTGAGACAACCCTCAACCAATCTGCAATCTATGGAGGTTAAACTTAGGAAAACTTGTTCTTCTTAATGTTTATGTCAATGTAGACATACTAAAACTATTGGCACAACATTATGACTCCAAGAAGAGGGAAATTTGCAACATAGAGGGAAAGCCCTATTTCCATGTGTCAAGTGAAGCAAGCTCTGAGGTGTTCGATCTAACTAGGATCTATAACTATCCCATTGTCCTTGAAGACTTGGTGAAAGAATATCATAGAATGGATACCACCTACACAGGGTGGAGGCTACCCCTTCACATGCTAAGTCTTGATGCGCCATTGGAGGCAGAGGAAGGAATTGGATTCCATGTAAACCTATTTAAAACCAATCTTAATTATACATACTATTCAGTTGGCTAGATCCTTGGTCTCAACACCTCAAATTTTATGATGATAGAATTCATGGTGATTGCAATGAACATTCAATTCCTTAATGCTAGAGAGTGGAATTTTGCCACATTCATTGCTAGACAGATTGATTTGAGCCTTCTTTCCATGAAGAAGGATACATCTATTTTTTTTTCCATATTATTCTTTGTTGATGCACATGACATTATTCTATGGCCAAGATGTAGGCATTTGGCCTGAGGAGATGAGAATAAGATAGCCTGATAATGATAACCAGCCTTTGTCAGTCTAATTATGGACTTAAGTATGGGATTGTAGATTTGTTAGATAAAATTATATTCATTTTGAGGAGTATTTTATCAAAAATTTATACAAATTCAATGGTCACCTGTGTTGCTCCACACTCACAGATGAGGTCAAAAAGTTCCTAAGGCCTACAGACTTTGGTGGACATGAGATAGTGAAACATAATTGGGGTGACTGGTATTGTTTTTTAGACGTGACAAAGATTAGGGTTTATAGCTTTGAACATTCTCCATTTCTGTTACATATGATAGTGACCAACAAGATAGCTTATTTGGAAATTATTGGGAATTTACAATCACATGCACTTGAGAAAACATGACAAATAGGATTTTATGCCAGGGACTATATGCATTGGTGAATTTTTTGTTAGTGGGAAGGAAGGACATGAGCTCACATCGAACAAATTAGACCATTACAACATGAAGGTAGGTGCACAAAGAAAAGGGTTTGACCTTGAAGGATACATTAATGCTGCAAGGAAAAATAAATAAGCTTGGTGACTACATGCATATCCCATTTATGAGGAATGATTTGATAAGGAACCTAGACAAAAAGGAGTCCAAAATAGCCATTGACAATCATAATAGAGAGATGGAGTAGAAGTTGAGAGAAACATAGAGGATTGATGTGTCATCATCAAGCAATGAAGAGTCATCATCAAGTGATGATAAAATATCCTTTGAGAAAATCTCTAAAATAATGATTGAAGAACATGTGTATCCTATTAGGAATCCAGAGGAAGAGGTGCCAATTGAAGGGGATTTGAGGTAGCTAGCCTATAAAGATTTTATTTCAGATGATGATTTTCTAAAGTCTTTAGAATTTAAATATTTTGTATATAAGATAAAGGGTAAATCAACCAAGGAAGATGCAAGAGATATGAATGACTCTAATGAAAATTAGTTGTTGGTCACCTTGAAAGGTGAAACTAAGAAAGAAATGAGTCAGATGACCCCTGAAAAGAGGGAGGAAGCTACTTGAGGATGCAGGTGTTTTGATATTTCTCAGATGGGATTTAAATTCAGCTTTGGTGTTTGATAGTTTCCTCCATGATATTCATTCTAAACATAAATTATATCCACAAGGTGTAACCCAAGTCTATATGGGTTCCATGTATAATCATGATGACCACTCCATGCTAATTTATTCTCTCTACCCTCCACACAAGAAACCAATGATCATTGATACACAAATATTTTGGTCACATCATCACAATGAAGGTAGGAGAGACAAATCCAATTATCATTGCTGATTTGGGTGTTAATGTTGCCAAGCTCAATAAAGTCCAAATTCAGTTGTTGTTGAAAGAGAATGAGTTTGGTAGGCTAGAGAACATCAAATTGAGTAAAGAAATTGATCTTTTAAAGGAATTATTAAAGCAAAAAGAGCCACAAAAATTGTTAACACAAGGTGAAAGCTCAAAGCCATAGACTAAAGCCAACAAACTTAAGGAAAAAATTTTCTAGCTCCAAGCCCAACTGGAAAGCGTCAAGACTAAGATATTGCCTACATTTGTTCAAAAAAAGGTTTACCAACTCGATGGTATGGATGGATAAATATTGGGAAATGTACTCTAAGAACCAGTAGGTCATTGGGGAGTATGAAAGGTTAGAGAAAAGACTTCATGATAGGCTTGAAGAGCTCCAAGAAAAAGATGAGGTGAATTCATATGCTATCAAAGACCGTGAAGGATTGATTAAGGCACATGGAAATTATTTGAAAGCATTCCGATCAGAAGGTGCTGATTTTCTAAGTGATGGATCAAATGAAATCCCACCCATTCTCAATGAAGATGGAGACTAGGAAGAAAAGATGGATTAGATTCCATAGTGTCATCATGTACTCAAAGATGCTATGAAGGCTTCCAAAGGTGGAGATACTAACATAGTGGTGGATTTCATTGAGAACATGGTGACAGTGGAGATTGAAGTAAGAGATACTATACATGACTGTTACACCCATTACAACAAGGAGTATCTGGACCATTTGACTAAAGCACACTTGTGCTTAACTAGATAATCATTAGGCTCCTTTTAAGTTAATGTTTTAGTTTATTTTCATGAGACTCTTTTAAAGGGCGTGACCCTATGACATGTTATAAATATTTGATGTAATAATTTTCAAAAAAGGAGAAGTTACAAATTAGTTGGACATTATCAACATTTTCATGCTTCAAAGAGAAGACTTTTATTTTTAAGATAATATATAAAACTTAGTTCTCTTATTTGCACTTGTGTTGTGGATATTTTCATTTCAAGTAATTTCTCTATTGTTATTGTGTATGGTTGATGCTAGCTGCTCTAAATCTCTGTGTGAAGAAATTGTATTCTACTTCATAGATTGATCATCAAGATACATCTGATAATCATGTGAAGTGATATGTTTTGTATAATTAGTCTTTCAAAAGAAAAGTTAAATTCAATTAAACTAACTGTGAAGAATATCATACAATTATATGACATTGGGGGTTGGGTAGTTGACAAAACTGTCCAAAGGAGGGTTTAAAAATTGTCTTTCAGAGTTATACGTAGGGCTTTCAAGTGAATGACTCTACTACCCAAAGGCAGTAAGGCACTAGTCTTTTAAAATATTGCCAGTTCTCTTATTAAAATTTGTGTTGTGGATGCTTTCATTTTGAATCAGTTCTCTGTTATAATTATCTATGGTTGATAATTGCTATCTTAAATCTTTATGTGAAGATTTTATGTTATAGTTTCAAGTTAGATCCTTTGCACTTTTTAATATTTTAATACTTTTCAATAGTGAAAGACTTATTTTTTGGATTAATATGTAATACCAGTACTTTTCTATTTGTGTGTGGAAGATTCTTCATTTGGACTACTTCTTTTTTGTTTCTTTTCAAGAAATTGAAGGCAATATAAAATGTATTCTAATTAAATCGATGTCTATCTTATAATTACCTTTCACTTTCCTCAATATACCTTTCCCAATTAGGTACCCTCCTTCAAATTTGTTAATGGAGTTGGGATCCCAAATGTGATCTACATGGATCTTTGTTGTGAAATTAGGCAGATATTCAGTATTGTACACCATGGTCTGGTATACCATATATCCCTCCACCATAGAACCCTCAAGATGTGCTCTTTGTCTAAAAAAAGCCTTCAAAAATTTCAAGTGCCTCTCAACCATCCACATTGACCTTGAAATTTTTGAAGGCTTTTTTGGTGTATGAGGTAGTGTTCTTGTGCATTGAAAAATGTCGAAGGTAGACACTTTTGTATTTCACACTTTAGACAAGGAATTTTTCTCTTCCAAAAATTTATCTTCTTTATGGACTTCTTTAGATGATAGCCATCTACAAGTGATTCAAGGAGCAAATATATTAATAATATTTAACAAAAATATACAATATATCAAACATAACTAGTAAAACTATTAAACTTTTGGTTTCGGGTCCATGTAAAACCCATTTATCTTTATAAAAAACATAGCAAGTAAAACAAATGACAAATATAAGATGTATACAATGAACTATAAAAATATCGTTAATTACCTCATGTATTTTCCAAGATCATATATAACTTGCTTGACATTGTTATTAAATTTTTTTGGAAGAGATATAGGTAGAACACACTACAACAATTATAAAATGATATTTTCATTATTTTTCCAAAACTAGTTAACATAATAAATAGAAAAGTACATGCAATATACAAATATATATATAATATACTAGAACAATTAACTTAATGAAGGTATTCCAATCATGTATTTTCATTCTTGACCCAAATTCACATTTCTTTGTTATGATATTGTTTATGTTCGCTGTAAATCCTGTGGGAAATCAAATTTTTTGCATGAATTATTTTATAGAATTGCTTTGTTGCTCCATTAATAACCAAGGAAGGGTTCTTATATTAATTTAGTCTCCATTGCTATTTAATTAAATCACATTTTTCATTGCATGATTGGCTTCTTGAATGTCACTACAAATATTGACAATTTTTTGTTTGTCATGCCTTCCATCAAATATTTTCCATAATGTTTCTATTAAATTCTTTCTGATATGCATTGAATCAAACAAATGCACAATTTATAGCTTCTTATAGTAGGGCAACCTACTAAATTTTTTGGGATAACTTTTTATTCCCTGTAGAAGCCGACCACTAGTGCCTTGATGACCTTCATGAAGTATATAAGTTAAACAAATTAACAATGACATTCATTGTTAATTATAGAATGAGTAAAAAAACACAATATAAAATATAAATTCCAAACATATCATATACGATAGATAAACAATTTGATCTGATGTATAACCTTGATGATTAATTCTATTATATTCTAAATTCCATAGGCGAGGTGTCATTCATCATAGTTTTGATGTAGTCTCTTCTTTCCCATTGAAAATATATTTTTTAGTAGTTCAATACTTATGATTTCTGTCGAGGAAGTGGCTATACTCATGAAACACCTGCTTTCCTAAATTTGTTGAATGACGAGATTTCATCTTTGGACCACAAATTGGACATGCAAAATTTCCCTTTGTTTGAAGACCTACAAGATCATATATAAATGAATTAAATATTTCATTTTTTATAATTATATATAATATCTACTTCATAAATTAAATATCATTAAAGTGTAGTAGAAAGTTATAACATACCATAAAGATGTGTTAGCCCTAGGGCATCTTGAATTGTCCATACAAGTATTTCATGGAATTGAAATTGTCTTTGTCCTATTGGCCTTGAGACGTCATACATAGTGATGCCATTCCATAACTTTAGTAAGTCATCGATAAGAGGCTCAATATATAAATTCATATGTTTAACTTTGTACTTACCTAGTTGAATGGACATAAACATTACATAATTATTATAACCATTTTACTGCAATATATATAAATTAATGTACATGAATATTAAATGAAAAAAATATGTCATTATGCAAAAAATAAGATAAATGAGATTCTACTATGTTAAAGAAAATTGATGTAAATAAATACCTGTAACAATCATTGCCAACATTATGTGCTCCCTCTTTATTCACATCCATGGAGGAATGCTATTGTTGATAACAAAAATAGGCCACATCGAGTAAATAGATCTCATCTCTCCAAATGGATTGACACCCTCCATTGCCAATGAAAGTATGAGATTATGAGGTTCTTCTTTAAAGTGTGGCCAATTTTCCTCCATGTCCCTAAATGCAGAACCATCTGCAAGAATTCAAAGAACGTCATCTTGACTTCTATTCCATGCATGGTAATCCATAAATTGCACTAAGGTTTCATAACTAAATAATCATTTCATACGTGGGATAATGGGAATATAATGAAGATCCTTGTGAGGCACCTTTTTTGTTAGTTGATCTGATCGATATCTACTGATATGACATTCTAGGCATTTCATTGCAAATTCATGTTGTTTTTGATATATAATATGATCATTGGGACATGCATCTATTACTTGATACTACATTCCAATATCTTTCATAATGGTAGATAAATCTTGGTATGTGCGAGTTAAAATATTTGATGGTGGTAACAAAAATTCACCTATCGATCTACGACAATTTTTTTTTTATTAATATAAAGAATATTAATAATACATATTTCATCCTTTATTTACTAGTGATGAACTAACAACAAAAATATATTAAAAAAGATGACATATATGACATATCTTAACCTCCATGAGATTGTTATGTTGGATAAACCATTCATAACTTTCAAATTCAACACTAACAATACAAGAGAGAGAAGAGTTGTTTGGGAGCCTTCATAAAGGGGCTCGTATGCTTTCTCAAGTACAGGTAAATAATTAACATCATCAAAGTCATCTTGATCATCATGATCAGCTGTACCAATAAATGTGTGATGGATCAATATATTTGTACCATCATCTTCAACTGTGTTGTCTGGCACATGATCATCTTCTCCCATAGGCCCATTAACTTCATCTTCAAAATTCATAGTACCATGTTCCTCTGCGTGCAAAACCACATTCTTTGGGCCATGATAATCCATATCATATGACCTAGGGTGTCCCACCTTTATAATAATAATCAACACAAATAAACCATGATCATGATCAAGTGATTTTTTGTATATAATTTTTTTTTTAATAACGATATAAACATTTATAAATTCAATCAATATAAAGACATATAATGAGCATCTTACCAATGGACGATAATCAATGTCCCCTTCAACGTGACCATGCTGTCTACAATGTTTCTTAGCTATTGTGATTAAAAGTCTTCTCATCTTTAAGCCCTTGCAATTATTGCAAGGACAATAAAATTTCCCATCACCCTTTATTTTGAATCTAGCTCACAATCTAGCAATTGTCTCTTCATTTTGTTCTATCAAAATAATATTATTTGACATGATTTTTCTTTACCAACCTCCCAAGAATATGCAAATTTGATTACAATGGATTGAGTTGAAGTGTTAGCCACAAAAGTACATACATTTAATTTGACAGAAGGTAAAAGACCCTCAAAGGTCAAAATCCCATAATAAGGGTCCAAAATCCCTTGTACAGTTAGTTATAAATTCTTTTTGACAAGCATTAGCTGCACTGTGTCACAATTATAGATAAATTATCAAAATCAATTTTATTTATCAAAAAACATTCGTTGGAACCCCAATGAATGTTGACCATATACCCATCACCCCAAAAATTAAGGTGGGGCTAAACATATACCCATCAGCCCACAAATTTAAGGGAATGTAGAAATAGCGACGAAAATCATTGCAAGTTCGACGAACATGGCCCCTGACAAAGATATCTCACCACTTATTCTATATATTATTAAATATATATAACTTGTTATAGTAGTCGCAAAATGAATTCGAGGATATTAAATAAATTTATATAAAATTATTTATTATTGTATTATAACATATAATTATATTACAATATATTATATTATATTATATTATAATTATATCCCATAACCATAATTTGAATTGAGTCCAATATTATAATTTTAGTTCTATGATTAAGGCTCAATATGGTTTAGCTAGGGTAATGATTAAATAAGGTTAAGGTTAAATTAGGTTTAGGGTTAGAGTTTAAGGATCATTTTGGTTTACTATTAGGTTCAAGGGTTTATTTAGTTTAGTTTTAGGGTTTTACTAGGTTTAGTGTAAGAGTGAGTGTATGATTTGGTTTAGTTAAGACTAGAGATTTCAATTTTGTTTCATGTTAGGGTTCAATTTAGTTTGAGGTTAAGGTTAAATTTGGTTTTGGATTAGGGTTTAAGTTGTTTTATGGTTACGATTCTATTATGGTTCAATTTAATTTAGGGATATTATTTGATTTGATTTAAGATTTGGGTTCTTCTATACAAACAATAATTTAATAATTAATTTCAAATATTTAATTCTAATTAACAAATTATTACAAACATATAAAATATATTATATACATCCTATGATTTGGTTTAAGGTTAGAATTAAATTTGGTTTTGAGTTGGGGTTTAAGTTAGTTTATGGTTAGGATTCGATTATGATTCAATTTAATTTAAGGACATGATTTAATTTGATTTAAGAAATAGTTTATTTTCTATGAAACTTCTTAAAATGAATTTGAATTAAAAACATTCATACTACTAATATTTCATTCTAATTAACAAACTATTACAAACATATAAAATATATTATATACATCATATAATATAAATATTCTTAACAAATGCATGTGAGGATTAATATCTATTCCCATAACTCTTTTCACAAGTGAATTTATTAATTATACTCTTGTTTTAGGTGAAATACTATTTTTCTACCTCCTTCAATTTTGGTAAAATGAAAATTATCTTTTATGCTTGTGATTTCCAAGCTAAAGAGATTTTTATGTCATGAATTTAGTAACAATATTTTTTCTTTCTATTTGATTCTATTGTAAAAATTTAAAAAGTGAAATTTCATTATTATTTTATTTTTCCTTTTATAAATAAATATGATTTTTTAAAAGAGAAAGAGAAAATATTTTTGATTAGGATAAAACAGTTTTGATTGGCCCCAAAACCCATACAACCAGAAAGATGCCAACAAGAAATGAGCTAGACTACTCAATAGTGAATAATAAATAGGCATCAAAAGCCCAAACCCAAAAACTGCACAAACCAAAACCATCAAACTAGTACATCCACATGCATCGAACACTAGCCAAATCCTACACATAAGATATGACATCACAACACAAGCTGACACAAACATATGGTCTAAATAAACAATAAGGGTTTTATGAAGCTCCCATAATCTGTAATAGAAGCTCCTAGCCACAAAAGAACACACAACCAATACCTAACCAAAAACAACCAATGGTCAAACTGGGCCCTTGAAAAATGCTAGCAACCAACCAATCCCCAAAAAAAACTTAAAACATAGGGTTTTTCCAAGCTCCCTCTTTGAAAGTGGGGTTTACAAGGATCTCACAACTTTCTAAGACCCAGAAAAAAAACCACACTACTTGTATGCATAATCTGGCAAGGAGGGTTTTTATAGGCTCCCACAACCAACAAACCATTCCAGGATATAGTGAGAAGACTACGAACCCAGTGTTAAGATACAGCCCTCGTGAATCTAATTGATGGTAAATCGGTTATTATCTGGAGAGTGATATATTAACAGAGCATACAGTTCGGAAATTAAACATAAACAAACTAATTGTTATGAACGGTTGCCTCCGTAGGGGCATGTCCATACGTGGCAACTGCCACGTATGGACATGTCCCTACGTAGGCAACCTTTCCTCTTGTATTTAAACCGGATTCAATGATGGAGACGATCAATAACTCATGGCAATCAGTCTTCCAGAATCACTGTCATTATTCTTCGATCCATATTTCACAACATGGTATCAGAGCCAGCATATTAAGAGAATAAATTAGACATCCATATTACTCATAAGCATTTATTGGAAGTAAATAACAAATCGATGCAAAGGCTATATACGCAGAGGATATATCCGACTAAGAAAATATTCAAAATGTCAAGTAATATGAGAGTGGAAGATAGACTTGAAGGAGCCTCCAACTTTGTTTCCTGGAAGATATGAATCATTGCCATTCTTGAAGAACTAGAATTAGAGTCTTACATAGAAGAAAGTCTAGACATGCCAAATGATGAACCAGAGAAATCTACCTAGAAAAGGCGTAATAATAAAGCAAAGAAAATAATTATTGACTCAGTCAAAGATCATATTCTTCCATCTATAGCCAGACTGCCTAAAGCATATGAAGTATTTAAAACCATTAGAAATACAAATGAAGTTAACAATGCGAGTAGAATGTTAACCTTGAAACAACAACTTTTAAACATAAAGATGATACAATATCTACTTACTTTTCAAGGATATCTAAAGTAAAAGACCAATTACAAACTATTGGAAATGAGGTAGATGATCAAGAAATCTCTCTCATAGCCCTAAGAGGATTACCAATTTCATGGGAATCCTACATTCAATGCATTAGCAGAACACCCCCCTTACCCAAATTTGAACAACTTAAGAATGAGTGCATTCAAGAGGAATCTCGACTAATCTCAAGAGGATTAGGGCCAAATAAAGAAGGAGAAATCCAAGCACTTAATACAAATACCTTCAACAAAAAGAAAAAGTTCTCCAAACGGAACAGAGGAAATAAAAACCATTAGAAAAGAGATATGTCTAGAATTCAGTGTTACAAATGTGACAAATATGGGCACACTCACAGGAATTGTCCAGAAAGGAAGAAAACACAAGCTACTCTAGTCGAAGTCAAAGGAGAAAACTCACTTTTCTTCTTAGCCCTATCAAGCGAAATAAATACAAATAAAAACACTTGGATCGTAGATAGTGGAGCATCAAGGCATATAACTGGATTCAGAAATCAGTTTGAAACACTTAATGGGCACTCAAGTGAAGAGGTTACTATTGGAGATAACTCCACATATCCTGTGAAAGGAATTGGGACCTGTACTATCAAACTAAGAAATGGAGTATCTCTACAATTAAAGGATGTTCTGTTTGTACCTAGAATAAAATGAAATCTAGTCTCAATCTCAGGCCTATCTGATCAAGGATATCGGGTTACCTTCAATGAAGATAAAGTTCTACTCTGGCCTAAAAATACAAATATCAAAAATGCCATATAGTAGGTTCAAGAGATGGTAGCCTATACAAACTATGCAGTGATCAAAAGGAAGCACTAAATCTTGAAATTTCAAATAGTAATGAATTATGGCACAAAAGATTAGGACACTTAAGATATAGTGCTCTATCCAACATAAAGAAGATTACTTCAGGACTGCCCCAACTAAAATCTGAACACACTGGCATTTACAAAGGATGTGCCTTGGGAAAGAATTTGAAAGTTTCTTTTCCCTCAAGCAAGCACAAATCAAAAGTTATTTTAGAAATAATTCACTCAGACCTATGTGGTCCCATGTCAACACCATCCCTAATTGGATCCTTATACTACATAATCTTTGTTGACGACTACTCTCAAAAAACATGGATATATTTTCTAAAGTGCAAAGACTCAAATGAAGTACTATCTAAGTTCAAAGAATTCAAGGCACTAGTAGAAAACCAGTTAGGGAAGAAAATTAAGGTGTTAAGATCTGACAATGGGGGAGAATATATATCTGACAACTTCAAAGACTTTTGTAATTCTATTGGGATTAAGAGGGAGTATACTGTGCCATATAATCCACAATAGAATGGAGTAGCAGAAAGAAAGAACAGAACCATAATTGAAGCAGCAAAAGCCATGATGCATGACCAAAACTTACACACTTCATTTTGGGCAGAAGCTTCAAATACAACAGTCTACATTCAAAACAGATGTCCGCAGTCAGTTCTAGAAAACATAACTCCTGAAGAAGCTTTTACAGGGAAGAAACCAGACTTAAGTCATTTAAGGATATTTGGCTGTCCCGTATATATACATGTTCCTAAAGAAAAGAGGACAAAACTAGAACCATCTGGAAAAAGAGGTATCTTCATTGGCTATAGTGAAAATACTAAAGGATATCGCATTTACATTCTAGGGAAAAATCTGTTGAGATAAGTAGAGATATAAAGTTTGAAGAAAACACTACACTGAAAGAACCTAAGGATGATAACATTACTAAAGAAGAAGAAGATCACATAACTGAGATTGAGAGGGAGAATATCATAGAAAATTCTGAACCTTCAGACACTGAGAGGGAGGACATCATAAGAGCTTCTGAATCTCTTGTTGATGAAAATATTGAAAAACTCAATAACAAGAAAAGACCTCTATGGGCAAGGAAAATGATTGAAGAGAATAATGTAGAACCAAATGAAATTTCCAAAGAAAATAAGAGAACAAGAACTCTAAAATGTTATGCTACACTTCTAACCGAACTCACAAATTCTGAACCAACAAATGTCAGAGAAGCCTTATCAAAACAGGCCTGGAAATATTCTATGGTTGAAGAATATCAATCTATACTAAAGAATGATGTTTGGGATATAGTGCCTAGACCAAAAGACAAATCAGTTGTCTCATCCAAGTGGTTATTCAAGATCAAATATGCATCTGATGGTAGCATAGAAAAACATAAAGCTCACTTTGTGGCCAGGGGATTCTCTCAAAAAGCAGGAACTGATTATGAAGAGACATTTGCCCCAGTTGCCCGGTATACATCAGTAAGAACAATCATTGCAATTGCAACATCCAAAGGATGGAAAATTCACCAAATGGACGTAAAGACTGCCTTCCTAAATGGTTCAATTGAAGAAGAAGTATATATAGAACAACCAGAAGGATTCACCATATGTGATAAAAATTGCTATGTTTGTAAACTAAAGAAAGATCTCTATGGGTTAAAACAAGGACCTAGGGCCTGGTATGCAAGGATAGACAACTATCTCTCCAAACTAGGGTACTCCAAGAACCTAGCAGATCCCAACATCTACTTCAAGGCTTCAAATGGCAATATGATTATATTGGTCCTTTACGTGGACGATCTTTTGATAATAGGAGAGGATAATCTCATTGAGAAATGTAAGCAAGATCTGGCAGCAGAATTCGATATGAAGGATCTAGTGCTTCTACATTATTTTCTGGGATTAGAAGTATGGCAGAAGAAAAACTACATCTTCCTAAATCAAGGAAAGTACACCACAGATATTCTAACTAGATTTGGGATGATGGAGTGTAAGCCATTAGCTACACCAATGGAAACTAATTTGCACAAGCTGAAAATTGAGGCAGAAGATTCAGAACCTATAGATCCCACACTCTACAGACAAATCGTCGGTTCACTCATGTATTTGGTAAATACTCATCCTGATATCTGCTATGCTACAAATGTATTAAGTCACTTCATGTGTGAACCTAAGAAGATACATCTAATGGTTGCTAAACACATTCTAAGATATTTACGAGGCACAATCGGACTTGGCTTAAAGTATGAAAATGTTGAGATTCAACTTGAAGGATCTTTTGATTCTGATTGGGCCAGAAGTACCACTGACCGTAAAAGTACTACAGGGTGTTGCTTCAGTCTTGGTTCTGCTATGATATCTTGGTTCAGTAGAAAATAGTCAGTAGTTGCACAAAGCTCCACCGAAGCAGAATATATGGCAGCCTCCATGGGAGCTCGTGAAGCGGTATGGCTAAGAAAGTTATTATTTGGATTATTTAGAAAAACTCTGAATTCAACAATAATTCACTGTGATAATCAGAGCTGTATCAAGCTCTCAGTAAATCCAATTTTTCACAATCGATCCAAACATATTGAGATCCCTTATCACTACATAAGAAATATGGTAGATCGAAATGTCATAAAACTAGTGTACATCAGTACTGAAGAACAAAATGCTGATATCTTCACCAAGCCACTTGCAAGATTGAAGATAGAATACTTCAGAAGTAAACTTGGTATGACTAGATTATAATTGAGATTATTAGGATGAAATTCCTACCATGTGTAATTTGTTCATGAATAAATAAATAAAATGTATATTGCAATATTCTAACTGTGTTCAAGAAGATGACGATCTTCTTATGTTTAAGGTTACTATTTCAAGGTGACGATCTTGACAATAGTTGACCAAGTGTCAAGATTGACTACATTAAGTTGTTGTCCTGGACTGTGCCAGATATCTTGATCCTAAAGTATGTGATCATCTCATTATTGACTTCTTAAGTGATTATCTCGGACTGAGCTGGATATCATGATATTGTGTTTATTGTCATGACAAGACTATATTAAATGTTGTCTCGAATTGTGTCGGAAGTCATGACAGAATATGCTGCCAAGAAAATTACTTAGATCCACTCTTGCTAAGAGGGAGTGTTAAGATATAGCCCTCGTGAATCTAATTGATGGTAAATCGGTTATTATCTGGAGAGTGATATATTAACAGAGCATACAGTTCGGAAATTAAACATAAATAAACTAATGGTTATGAACGATTGCCTCTATAGGGGCATGTCCATATGTGGCAACTGCCATGTATGGACATGTCCCTACGTAGGCAACCTTTCCTCTTGTATTTAAACCGGATTCAATGATGGAGGCTATCAATAACTCACGACAATCAGTCTTCCAGAATTGCTGTCATTATTCTTCGATCCATATTTAACAACACCCAGAACCATCTGCAAACAACACCATGAGGGTTAAGAGCAGCTCCCTCAACTAGCAACATGAACACCAGCTCCCTCAACCAGCAACATGAATTGCATCAGCCAACATGCTCCTCCACACCTACCCTCCACCTTAATAGGATAAGGAGGAACATAAGCCGACATGAAAGTGGGCTTAGCACAATCCAGCCAAGAGGGTTTTTACAACCAGCAAACTGTTCTGGAAAATAGGGGAAAAATCACAAACCTAGAAACATTTGTGAAGAAAATTATGAGGGTTGGGTTTTGACTAGCTCCTCAACCAGAAATGTGATCAGCAGTCGAGAAACTCTCCCACACCTACTCTCCACCTTAATACGAGAAAGGGGCACCTCAATAGGACAAGAAATAGATCCAAATAGATCCATGAGAATGGACATAAAGAGCATAAAAAACCCTAAGGAATAGACCAAGAGAGAACAAAGGGTCTACACATAAAAACCAATGAACAAAAGTTGCCAAATCACCCACAAGAGTGGAAGCCCTACAAAATCTGAGCAGAGCAAAACCAGTAGCAGACCAACCATAGAAACAAAAAACCCCAACCCTAAAGACTTGGACTTCCATCTCCAAAGTTGCAAAGCATTTTTCTCACTCCCAGTTCCCAACCCTTGCCAAGGAGATTAGGGGAAAACTCAAGGAAAAGATCATCTCCTTCCCCACGACACTTAACCCAGAACTTCAAAATACTACAACAAAAGAAAAACCGGCTTGCAAGGCCAAACAACAAGCACAGGCTGAAAGGAAAAGACCTTCTCCCAGCCCATCTACATCATTGTCCTCATCCTCTTCACCTGAGTCTTCACCCACATAAACCCTAGCTCCATCTTCACAAACTGAAAATTCACTTTGATGTTAAACTTAGAGGAAAGAGCCATATTCAAGCTATTTTTGTTTACAATTTTAGAACCAAAATGTTTATAACTAAAAAATTAAAGTTTATAAAAAAATCAAAATCTAACGATTTTAGTCCATCCCACTATTTAAAACATATAGAGTATTCAAATGATTCTGTGAATTGTGAAACTAAATATATCATGCATTGTATGTATGATTTAACTCAAATGTATTTCTTTTTTCACGGCCGCACCCAATAGAGGAAACAGACCCAATGGTGTGCTGTAATGAACCTTTTACAACCTGTCCTGTTTGGCAGGGCCGATTTCCATCTTGTTTTTTCTTATCCTTGAGCATATGGGGCAATCAGTTCTATCTCATGTTATACTAAATTTCTATCGTGGCAACAGCTATGGCTTCCATTTCCAGAAATTGTTTTGGCTTGTCAACAGAAATCCACCTATCATAGAAAGCTGCTCCAGGCTTATACATATAGAAAACTGGAGACCCTAAATCGAAGATAGGATTATCATATCCGCATACAAAAATTCTATCACACCACGCTGTGGCACGAACAAAGATAAGTTCTCGAGGAAAATCGAAATTTGTCCACATATTTCCTTCCCAATCATATTTCTCCATTCCGTTCCTTCCAAACGCATATAGTTGTGTGCAAAATCATACACAAGCTGGACGTGCCATGAATTGTACAAAGACATGTTTTCTATTGTTGTCCATACTTCTGTGTTTGGATCAAATCTCTGACTTATATTATTCGAAATACCAATGACATAAAACATTCCCTCAATAAAAACACCCCTACACGGGCCAATTTCTTCTTGCTTATGGGGAAGAAGCTCCCACTTGTCTTCGTCCACTTTATAGACTGCTGCATCAGAGAGTTCATCATCACAACTATCTTCATTAATTCCTCCTGCAATGTAAATTGATCCTTCAGGCGTAGCACAACATGCAAATAGGGCTGCACATTTGCCAGTGGGAAATTCAGCACCCTGCTTCCATGTACTACATAGTAGATCATATATCAATACTTTTTTAGTAAAACTGCCGTCATGTTCCAAGCCTAGCAAAACGATCTTATGTTTAACACACAGAATCTGAGAAATCTTTAAGATTTCAAATGCGGTGGGAATAGGAGGGAGCATTTCACATGATTGATCAATAGGGTCGTATATAGATATCCCGGCATGCTGGAGGAAACATGTATATTTCTTAGTCGTCCCAAACTTAATTCTATCTTGATAAAACTCGAAACATTCCATCATTTTTTGGGAGGGTTTTAACCATTACTTAATCTTTGATTGAGATTTATATGGAACTCTTAATAAGATATCTCAAAATATTTGTTCAGGAAGTTCCTCCATAAAATCCATCATCAAATCTTCTTAAATAAGATATGAAACTCTACTCTTAGACACCAAGTCAGGATTGTGCAGAAATTTAATTAATTATATTACATTGTGTGTTTAAACTATAGGCCTTGCTTTATACTTGCACATGCTTGTCCACATTCATGGCCACACCCTTTGGGAATGCAAACTAAATTAATGGTAAAAGTACTTATCTAGATTATTTCCTTTAAATAAATTATATCATAAATAATAAAGACACGACATGTCTGTAATAACAATATTTTATTGAATTACAAATTACTAAGAATGAATTAACTCAATTGATCCGTGCTATCATTTTAACCTCAACTGAAACAATAAATTAACTTCAATTGATCCGTGGTAAGCAGTGGTTGCACTAAAGAGGAATATAATTTCGAGAAGAGAATAAAACAGGGTTTAGAGTTTGGGCACAAAATTTGTCTTTAAATTTCATTCAAACTGGATGAAGAATTGCAGAGATGTTGTAAATAGCTCTTGATAGTCTCAAATATTTTGCATTCTACTTATTAGTTAGTATTGTGTTGTTCTTGAAACTTGGCTGTAACTTACTATCAATTACCAAAGATATTAGATAAACATTGTTAAAAGAGGGGAAGAAAACAAAAGACATAATATAAGATAATCTTGCATCTTGCTTTGACGAATATAAAACACGATTATCAAATAAAATATAAGATTATGTATTCATTTTTGTGCAGGTCTGCAATGGCCTTATGGGATTCAGACCTTATAGGATGACCTGAATCGATCTGTGTTTAAAAGGAAAAAATATATATTTATATTTCTAAGGAAGGGGGTAGGTAAATAAAAAAATTAGAAATACTAATACTCTTGCAATTATAATTATTATAATTTATTTATTTGATAATAAATTTAAAAAAAAAAAAAAAAAACTAAAATCCTTAATACTAATGCTTGTGGATTTCTACCTCCTTTTTTTTTTCTTAATGCCACCTAATGTGAGTCAACATGCAATAAATTAAAAAATAGAGGCCATTGTGAGGAAAATCAAATAGAAGCAAATAAGATTCACTGCAGCGTGTTTTTGTATGCATTGCATCATCACCCTGAATATGGCAGACCTCAACAGGAGATTAAAAGTAATAAGTAATCAATGTAGATAAAATGCAAAAATAGCAAAGAAAAAATATATAATAAATTTGGCCGTGCATAAAGAGAAATCAATAGAAGAAATCATATAAACAAAATAAAAAATAATTCAAGCATCCATCATGAGGCAGGCCGTTAGCAACCTATTTCAATGGTGGTCATACCTATTTATCTATATGTTTCCAAATCGCCATCGATTACTGCTATCTGGAAATGCGTAAGACCAATTCTCAGATTGTTGGGCGTTGCAAATATAATTTTTCTCTTTTTGGCCTTAAGTTTACGTCTAGAGAAACAACGGCAATTCATAAGTAAGGAAAGCATTGCATTCTATTTATTAAAGAAATTGCTACATTTATAATGGTTCTGGCAGAGCTCAATATTAGCCAGCGAAATTATAATTAATAGTGAGAATTTTTCAATTACTCACACAAGAGAGCTCAATATTTGACTCTTCATGCTGATGATGGATCACGGAGTGTGATCCGTAACGTTGATGCAAAAATCTTTCGCGCAATCGAATCCAGAAATACTCTCTTAATTATATGATGGATCGTGGAAATCTCTTAGAACTGTGTCACATCTAATTTATTCAATAATCAAAATGTTAACTTATATTTTTGCAGTCATTGTAGGAAGTCTTTGCCCTTAATCTTTATATATTCATGCAATAATTTAATAAAGAATGTTCAATTATAAAATTATAATAATATCTATAACTAATTCAAACCTGAACAATAACTCTAATTTTATCCTTAACAAAATTTGTACCCTATCCAGATTTTTAACCTAATTCTAACTCTAAATCTAATATACCATTTAATGAAAGTTGGGTGCAACGGATTGCCTCACCTCAAGTACTAATAAGGGGAGTCATCTCCTTCTTACACTTTAATTGGATTAATTGATAAAGAAATAGACACTTCTCTTGACTTATTCTTATAGTCCTAATTTTAACCTAACCCTAACTAAATCCTAGTTATAATTCAACATTAACCTTAGCTTTCTTATAACCTTAATTTTACATTAAACCCTTAATTGTATGCTAACTCTAATCCTATCACTATTTCTAATTCTAACCCTAATTACATTATAATCACAATCCTATCTTTCTTCAAACCCTAATATAATGCTAACCCTAACCCTAACAAATTTTTAACCCTAGCCCTATTGAAACCCTAACCATAATTTAACCCTAATCCATACCCTAAACATATCCCTCATTGTAATTTTAAAGCTTGACCCTAATTCTTTCTTTCACTTAATTGGTGAATTATTATATAGAAATTATATTTTGCCAATCTCATTATTTTAACCCTAACCCTTACCCTAACTTAAATATATATTTTTAATTGTTATTACATTTATTTGTGTGTCTTATGAAATTATATTGATAATTATTATTATTTTCCTATATAATTATAAATCAAAATAAATAATTTACCAAAAGTTTTACAAAAACTGGCCATCAGCCAAACAGACATGAACCAACATCATCAAAATAGGGGAGCATCCCCGAACAATCATGAAAGCAAAAGAGACACAGACAAACAAGACAAAACAAAAAAAAGACTCTTAATTAAGAGAGAGCCTGCTCCTACTTCTGGTTCTATAACTAAGACCAGTGGTAATCTCTTTAACCCCCACTTTGAATTTCGTGCTACACCCACTTCCAACAACTCTCCTGGCTTCTGGTAGCTTCCATTACCAAGTTCATCAGATTACCAGTCCTCTGTATCCCACTGTTCTCTTCTTTGGCCATGGTCCCCTATTTTTCTTTTAGGATGTTGATAGGGATGTCCAATTTAGTTCCCTGATCCAAATTCTTCGGACCATAGTCCTTAGCCACTAGCTTCTTCTTTTTAGAGAGGGGCTCGGCCTTAGAGATCAGTTTGCTAGTGGTTTTGTATTTGTTGGCTGCCCATCTAGGAGGACTCTTACTGTTAAACATCCTAGGGGTTACCATCATCTCCCCTTCATCCACAGGTTTATGAAGAGAAACTCCACTGTCCTCCAAATCCATTTCCGAGTGAGAGACATCCTGGATATTAGTATGTTGGATAGTCTTAGTTAGAGAGGGCACAACTTCAAGGGATTTAGCATGCTCCATGATGAGCACAATAAGTGCTTCATGGAGAACAGGGTTGTTTGGATTCTCCAAATTTTTTTCTAGGCTATTTTCTAAAGAGGAGGCCACATAGAAAGGAACATAAATGATTTTACCATGCCTAAAATGATTCAAAATGGTAAAATGATAGGAAAAGATGCTTGCATATCTACCATCAAGCGTAATATACCTCATGATAAACTTAGCCATGTCAGCCCAGGGAGGCATAAGATCTTTCCTGTTGTAGCCGCCATCAGCCATCTTGGTAACTCTAGAGCGGTCCTTGTCTTTGTCAAAGAAACTCATCAAGTCCTCCTCCCTAGTTTTCCTGTCCCTATAAAATCTTCTCCCAGTCGTTGCTAGATCAATGCCCGTCGCCACCAGGGTTTCATCAATTTGATACTCGGTGCCATAAGCCCTCAGGCTCCCTTTTTTCCACCCATTGACAAAGGCCTCCATGAGCAGAGGAGAAGGGCCATGAAGTTGATCCAAGAAGGGGATGATTCCCCGATCAATGACTTCCTACCACACATCCTTGTTTTCTTCCATTTCTCGAAAGTAGATGGTTCTTGCCTATTCTTGTCCCCACCCATTATGCTCCTGGTCGCCGAATAATAGATAATGAGCCACACCAAAGAAGGCACCGACCAGTCGCAAGAAATGGGCCACACCAGAAAAGTCTCCAAATAGTAGCAAAAAATGGGGCACACAATAAGACACAAAATCCAGGCACTAGGGAAGTTTCTAGATCTTCGGTGAGGGAAAACCAAAAAGAGCCGTTTCCCCATCATCTCAATCAAATCATGATGAAAGATCATTAATTAACATAGTAATCATCATGGGCCAGCTCACACAGATTTTTGGGGAATACATCCCTACTACTCCACCATTTAGTCACCACGTATCCCACCGTCAGATTAGCCAGTAGATCCACCTCTTTGTTGCCTTCTCGGTATACGTATGAGAGTTTGAAATCAGTCAGCTCATTTATTGTATCTCGACAATCCTTGATCAGTTTAGCTATCGTCTAGCTAGGATCTGTGCATCCACTCAGACAATTGACACTGTTTAGCAAGTCAGACTCCAACTAGAATTTAGTAAAGGCTTCTCTTATAGCCATGTGTAACCCAATATGGGCAGTGCTGGCTTCCACATAGTGGTTAGATTGGGTGTCCAGAGGGAGCGCCACCGCAAAAACCAGTAGACAAGAATGATTCCTAGCCACTCACCCACACTCGGTCGGCCCAAAATTCCCTTTAGCTACCCCATCCATATTGATTTTGATCCAACCCATAGGGGGAGGATGCCAAAGAACATTTTTTTTATACTACTTGGTTTTGTGCAATGGAATGGCAATATTTCAATCAATTTTCCACCGATTGATAGTATCCCAATCCTCCTGGAGAGTAGGGAGAGGATGGTCGTTCTTTCTGTTGGGACAGGAGTGTAGAAAATTCTCCTTGGTAGCAATGCAAATTTTAGTAGCCACAACAAAAGCAGGAGTTTCTAAAATCCCTAAAGACTCTATTGTTTTCTAAAATCCCTAAAGACTCTATTGTTTCTTTCTTTCCAGATGCCCCATGCAATATGCGAAAGAGATAAATTCTAGAGAACTCCTAAAGCCTGATTATTAGAGGGACATTTCCATTCAAACCACATTCGATGGATAGTATCAGGGAAGACCAAATCAATGTTCCAGATAATTAGGAAGTGATTCCAGATATCCTTGGCAAAGGTCCAATCAAGCACCAGATGGCAAGCATTTTTCTCTACCTCTTTACAAAGAAAGCATCTATTGGTCAGAGGAATACCTCTTCTGCAAAGATTGTCAATGGTAGAAATAGTTAGAAAAAAATGTTAACTTTAGGAATTAAGTGCTTGTTCCATATACTAGCCCAAAAGTGGGGGGGGAGAAGCTTCTAGAGATGAACTTATAAGCATAAGCAACCTCGAACTTCTTCCCAAAAGAGGAGAAATTCCAGAACACTTCATCTTCCCCTTGAGAATAGAGGATGTGAATACAATTCAACCAGGGTTGCATAGGTACCAGAGCATTATCCATAGAATTGGGGGCCAACCAAACTCCATTTCTATTATAATCAGCCACCTAGACGCCAATTTTGCTGAGACATACTTCTTTGAAGGGGGGAGCCCATACACAGTCTAGTAGGGGGCCATCACCAGTCCACCAGTCATCCCAAAATTTGATTTTGGTACCATTGCCCAACATCCATCTGTAACCATGCTTGGAGGAGTTAAAGAAATTGCTCCACAAATTAGAAACCACGTTGGGAATACCATAAGTTTCCAGAGTGTTTTGGATATCCAGAATATGGTATTTATGTTTGAATATGTCAATAATCGAGGCAATCTTCAATTTCCTGTGTTCAGTGGTGTTAAAGAAGAAAATGGAGCTTTTAGCCAAGCTAATTTTTTGCCCCAAACCATGTTCATAGATATTCAGAGTCTTTTGAAAATTCTTAGCTTCTTTAACCAAGCCTTCCCCCATCAATAGAGTATCATCAAAAAATTGTTGGTGAGAGCATGTGGAGGCCTGAGAGGAGGGTAGTAAGCCCACAATATTGCCATTTCTGACTTCCCTCTCAATAATTTTACTGAGAGCTTCACCCATTAGAATGAAAAGGAAAGGAGATAGAGGATCCCCTTGTCTTATGCCCCTAGACGCGGATAAGAAGATCCATTAATCAACACAAATTTTTTTGGGATGGAAACACATTGCTCAATATAAAACTATATTGTTAAACATAGCTTTAATATTAATTGTAACCATAATTGAATGATTTCCTAACTCTATTTGAATTATAATCTTGATTGAACCCTAATTGTAATTGAACTTTTATTGATTAATGTAACCATAATTTAATAGTAGTCATTATAGAATTGATTTAGTTTGAGGGTAGAGATTAATTTTATTTCACTTTACAACTATTTGGTTGAATTAAAAAAAATGCACATATTTGGATTAGAAATGCTTTCGATGTCAATTCTTTGTAGTTACACTTTAATATTAACCAATTGAAAACTTAGCAATTTATATAATTTGTATATCTGACTAGAGAAAAAACTATTAAAACTTGTAATTTGAAATAATTTGAGTTAGGGTTGTCATTATTTGGACACAACTTCCAATATAATCCCACATTAATATATATATTTTGTATATTTGACATACATGCAAATGAACATCAAATTTGATGTGTATAGATCATCTTTTAAGAAAAACATAACAGCCACATCAATTTTTTTGTAGAATCTATATACACATCAAATTTACTCAAAAATTGACATGTTAACCAATGCTTTTTCTGCCATTATAGAAGCCTCTCTGCTACATTAAAATGAAAGGAGTAATAAATTATGAAAGCTTTAAGTAGAATAAGAATAAATCGAAGAAAATACTTCAACTTAAAATAGAAATGGCTTACATCATTTGGTTTTCTAAGGCCACGCACACCCCCCACACTTATTGCCTTTCTTGAACAGGCCATTTCTTTTCGTGAAGTGTTTCTCCAAATGAATCTCCTTTCCCCATGCATACCTCCATCGCCCTCTCCTGTCAAATGCTCTCCACACCATGAAAAAATGTGGAAGCATTGAAAAGGCACGTGAACAATACACTAGGCAATACAATAATATCATATAATAAAACACATCCATAGATAAAACCACAGAACCAACGTTCATTTAGCAGATGAGAAAGAAACTGTTTTCGAATGAAATAAAACAAGAAGAAATGATACGGTTGTATATAAATTCTAAGTAAAATTAGTTGAAACCATAGCAAGCTATCAACAATAGCGATGGAAAATTATAAAATTAGGGAAAGTATTATATAGCCCTAAAAACGGTAGAATTATTTTTTGAATTAGATGAACCAAAACCGATATCTCTTCTATCACTTCAACCCATTCAGAAATATATATACAGATGGGTTATAGGGCTACTGGATTGTTGAGCTCCAAACTTGATTTTTGTAGCCTCCTTAATTAAAAAATATTGGAAGTGATAGAGATTTTTTTTTTTTCCATTGCTCTTCCCTTGCTTGACACAGACAAGGTGCGTGGCTTGTTTTTGCAAGAATATGGAAGCATAGAACAGGCACGACAGTTATTTTGCAGCTCGCCACCTGCTCTATATAGGCCCATGTGCCCTGAAAAAGAATTGGATACCCTCTAAAAAGAAAGTTCCTCCCATGTGCCCTGAAAAAGAATTAGATACCCTCTAAAAAGAAAGATCCTCAAATACGTTAATGATAGTTGAAATAGGTTACATGTCCTTGAAATACTGCTCTTTTTTTGTTTCTTTAAAATATGAAATACTACTTTCCTTTTCGAATGCAGTTCATTTGTACTAAACTTCATTTAATTTCCTTGTATCATTCACATCTGCCATACCAGTCATAATAGGATTATTTATAAATTGCCTAGTTGGGAATGGAGATCGATATGTTTATTCTCCCACTAGGGCACTAGGGAAGTTGACTTGTTTGGTGTAGTTTAATTTCATTAAAGGCAATGATGAAGTTTCGAAGTATTGAATGTGAGAGTGTATCCTAAAAACATTAATCAGTATGTCTTTTGAGTTGGTACAATCTGAAGGACGGGAAAGTGTTGGTATTTAAGAGCAAGAAAACAAAGATAAAACAACAGATGGATATAACCAATAAATTTACATGGTTTATCATAATGACTACGTGCATGAAAAAAGTAGGGGGAAACTCTGTTTATTAACTATGTTTATACAGTTATTACAACAATTTGCCTCACCATTAGTTACATTATCTGCATAATGGATTTGAAGTCTCCAAAGCAGAAACCAATAACAAAGGTGTCGAATAGTCCATGATTGTTGGACCTTATCAAGAAGCCCTAGAAAATCACGTTCCTCATTTGAGACTACCCTCCTCAAAGTATAAAATAGATTCATCTTTATATGTATCTTTTTGAACTTTTAGCTTTCCCTCTTATAAACAATTTTTTTAAATGAATAAATAATTATAAAATAAAATTTTAAATAAATAAATAACTCTCTAAATAATATAAAAAATATTAATAAAATAAATATAAATTATACTAAAATAACGATCTTAAAAACAAACACTCTTACACTATATAAATAATTATAATATACTATGGAACTAATAAAATTAACAGACTTTTCCCTATGGACGCATCCAATCAACCTACTATTTATATGGCTTGCATTTACGGAAATTATATAACACAGGGCTAATTTTGGCGAAGATTACCATGGCTGAGAATGTTTTACAGCAGAGTTCTGAAGCGCTCGTAGTAGATTCAGGATGGTCTGAATTAAACTATGATGTAATAGAGAGCATGTTCAAGTGGCTTCCGGTAGAATCAGTTGCCAGGTTCCGTAGAGTCTGCCAGAGTTTGAACGATTTACTATCTGGTGATTATTTTTTAACATGGAGGAAGAAAAATTTCAAAGTGCATCCATGGCTTCTCTTCAAATATGGATCACTTCATTACCGTTTAAACGGGTCAACAAAGGAATTGAAGGCCTTTCCTCTTAATCGTTCCGTATTGGCATCAATCGGAGGACTACTCCTGACAACTGACAGGCTGTCCAATGAACTATTTCTAGACAATCCGCTTACGGGAACAGGTATTCAAGTTCCTCGGATTAGGAACATTCCGAAAGAGGTAAATGTTATAATATGTAATCAAGGAAGAGAAACTTTTGTCCAACTTCGCGTGCCGACCCTTAGCAAAGAGCGTGGGATGTTTCTGGGAGACATTTTGTGGAAGGGCAACCAATATCAAATCGTATCAGTGCACAATGCCTTCATAAAGGTGTATGATTTTTCAAAGAAATCCTGGGTTATTGTACAGGAGCTGCTCCCACGTTTCGGTGAAATACTTTTCTTTAAAGGTTTATTTTTCCTTACTGTGCGCAACTTAGGTGTTGACGGTGAATGGGGTGTTATGGTTTTTAGTATTAAAGGAGATTACACATGCCACATAGCGCATCTATTTTCACCCCTACCCACATGGCGTTCTCTGTGGATGGATCCTCACCTGGTTGTATGTGGGTCAACACTTTTTCTCATAAGGCAGGAGTCAGGACAATTACATTTGTGGGAGTTGGAGTATGACAGTAATCTAAACATAAGTTCAAACCTATCCTGGAAGTTGATTCCTCAGATGCCTCAAGAGGTGCTGGGATTTTTGAATTCAGAGTTACATCAGAGGACGTCACGGAATTTATATATTCGACCATACAGATACAAGTCCCTTGCAGTAGGGAACTATATCTGTTTCTTTAAAGAAGGTAGTGGAAATATGGTCTTTTTCAATACAGAAAATAGATCATGGAGTTGCTTTTCATTAGGTGATAATATAGAGAACTTCACAGGTGGTGTTATTGCATATGTTTATGAGCCAAGGCCTGATATATCAATCTAGTAATTTTCAGTTGTCTTAGAAAACACTATTATCATTCTTTATTTACATTAATCAAATTTATTGTTATTATTAAACTATAAGACTTAAAATTTATAAGTTATTTTGGTTATATTTCAAAAGAAGATTAAAATATTTTATATAATGTCAATAAATATATATAAATAAATTCTGATGTATTCATGAAAAATAAATATATATTAATTTTTGTATTAATTCAAAAATATCTATTTTCAATATATCTATAGTATCAATTTTGAGTTAGTTTCTTGATTTAAGGAATTACTTTTATTTCATTTAAATTATTTTATGAGTTATGAAACTTTTATGTTTATGATATATTTTATTTCTTTTGTATTTAATTATTTTTATATATCTATTCTTTTAATAGTTTTTGTTAATATGTTGACATCATTAAACTACACTTCTTACTATCACTATAATTACATCTAATTAGAATTAAATTATCTTAAATAAAAAGTATTGATTTATATGTAATGATATGAAAAGAAAATATAAATGAAAATGAAGAAGAGATAGAAACAAATTCATTAAACTCAATTAATTCTAACTTCATAGTATCTTGAAATAGATTTTGTATCACAATAATAAATAATTTTTGAAAAATTATTTTATGACTATTGCTTCTATTGTTGTTTTGATAGAATCATGTTATTCACTTCTATTCTCTTACTTTTCGAACCCCACACTTGTAAATTTTAGTTCACTTGTTTTAAGTATTTATGTAGGAAAATGATGTGTTGATGAAAATTTTTAGGAGCTTGTATAGTGATTGAATATGTATCACTTCTATTTTAACCAAATCCTTTTTGATTGGTTTTACCAAGAAAGTATAATGTAAGTCAAAAATCCCATATTCAACTTTGTTGTTCTATATGTATATGTACAAAATATAGGAATTTAAATTTAAATTTAAATTTTTCTCATTTTATATCTCTTTTAACTATTGATGAACTACAATGTTTGGGTATTTAAGAATATAAAATATGAAACTACTATTACAACTACTATAAGGTTGATGAATGATAGTAAAACTTTTGAATTTAATCTTCTTAAAATTAACTAAAATTGAAAAGGCTAATATAATTATTTTTAAAGGGCTTGGTTAATAATTATCCAATGATGTAATCTTAAGTGAGAGCTCCCAAAATATTAACAATGTTAATGCTATTATAGCTATGGTGGGATTCCTTTAGGCCAACATAGATAACATAAGACTGTGATAATATAATTATATTAGAATTATCATAATAATATAATTATTGATATTATAATAATTATATTAGTAATACAATTATTGATAATATAATAATATATTGATATTATATTAATATAATTTGTGGGGCCATCTTGCAAGAGTGGCATCCCTTGATGAAAGGGTACCTCTCTCATATATAATCCAAGTGCAAATCAAGATCATTAGACAGATCAAGATCTAGACAGATCAAATATGAAAGTGCTTGGGGGAGACAATCATGAGTTGTCTATGGTTGGGAGGGCAAATCATTGTAGGTGGTTAAACGAGCATTTAAAATCAACATGATATCAGAGCCTGTTGATTTTGTGCCTATTATTGTGTGATGTGAAGTGCTTACTGAAGCAAACTGGAGATGCTTCCGATTCAGGCACTACAATAGGAGTTAAGGATGCCATTGTTTCCACGCCTATCATTCTTAGCTAATACGTTGTGGTTCCTGATTTGAATTACTGTGACATTGATTCTCAGACTGGTTTCCTTTGTGATCAACTTCGAATAGAGTGTCCTATTTTGGATAATACATATCTTGACAGAGCAGAGGAGTGAATGCAAATGACGATAGACATGTCAGGTCGTTGAGTCGTGATTGCTGGAAAGACTGATGCAATCGCTATTGTTTTGGCCCATCATCGGCATTGTGTGGCGACACCTCCTCTGTGCTTGAGGGTTTGCTACTGCTGAATGGTCCATGTCATTTAATCTGATACAATTCCATTTCTTATGGTTTGAGGATATTCTTTGGTGCAGTTTCTTTAGAAGTTGCGTATTACTCTCATCTCTTAGACTATTGTGCTGGAGTTTTGAAGTGGATCGATCATTTCCTAGCCCGTTCACAGCCTTTGGAGAGGTGATCTTTGTCGTTGTGCATCATCTATGCTTGAAAGCCAAAGGCTCTGTAAACGATTTTATAGTTAGTATTGATTGCAATACAAAGATTGGAGGAACATTGCTGCTATAATTTTTTTATCGTTGAAGTTCACTGAACGACTTGATAATATTAGAATATTGGGATTATTGTTGTTTTAATTATCGGCAATACCCTTCAAATAAGATTGCAGAGGCATCCAATATTTCCACTGTTGGCAATAGAAGATTTTGAATGAATCAATTGCCATGGATATAAGGCGAAGCTTGGATGGACTGCATCTGATTGGCTGAGGAACATTCATCACTGTCGGCGTATTGTAGATTGTGCGGATTGATTACACTACCCCGATACTATGTTGCGGGTTTGTCTGTGTGTTTGGAGTGTAATGATTTATATAGCATCAATTGGGAATGCAAGAGGGGTTTGTGTAGGCTCTATGAACATATAAGGGTGTATTGTGAAGAGTGTTGAGACTAATTATGAATTGTAATAATGCTTGCGTGTGAGTCAACAAGGGTGCCATTTTACTGTAAGGTATTTGGGAGAAGTGTTTTGGGTTGCATCGACTATTGCTATGCGAATCGCAGATTTGGATTGGAACATGTATTCTTTCCTGAGCATAAGACATTTCGAGTTCATGGAGGCTTGCAAATATCATTCTATTCATATACAATTGACGGATTGGTGCGGCTATCTCTTACCCAGCGTGAGACTTAAATTCTTAGCGGAGTTTTCTCTATGTCTGGCGTATCTTAACATTGTTGAGTCGTGGCTTTGAGAAATGTCGCAGATATTAATAAAAGGGCCGATTTGATATTTCTGGTTGCCGTAAATTTTAGTTGATGCTCTGGAAATTCGTGGAATGGTGTTTCTCTATGTGAGAAGCTTGAAGTTGAAAGAAGACTAATGCCGAGTTGTCTTGCTGAAGTGCCTCTCAACGCTGAAGCAAAATATATCTTCAAACTGGTGTCTGGAAATATCATTACGAGAAACTTTGCCTTGTAGACCAATCATTAACTGTACTTGATCATTCTTTTCCCTTGTTGTGGATGCGAGTTGTTCAGAATTTCTGTGGGCTGATTATATATTGATGATTTTGTGTATTGGCTGCGATATTGATTAAGGGGTTGGTCTGTTGTTGAAAGCTTCATAAATCTGGAGCAAAACATTTTACAGTGTAAATGTAGTTAAAGGAAATGGATTTTTAAGGCTCTAAATGGAAGCAGAGATAAAAGGAGTTTGGCGGAGTCACAAGGGTAATTCACCAGCCGGTCATTTTGCTATCTTACAGAAGAAAATATGTGAAATGGCTTTTGTTGTTGACAGACATGGAGATTGTCCCGTATGACTCCAATTCGTATCATCCATAGGCCACCTCAAGCTATCTTTTTCTAATATGGAAGAACAAGTTTGAGGGACATCAGTGCCTTCAGATGTCAATACCCGAAGCTCCGACTGGCCCTGTACTTTGCCATGGTGCATGGGGGACTCATTTTTTCTTGTCAGTGACCACTTTTCCTGCAAGAATATCGATTACCTTGCCACTTCTTTGACGGGGAAGGATAATATCGACAATATTGATATTGTAGTTAGTGTTAAACATCGTGCTAGTGGAAGACCAAAGATGCACCACCTCGATTTGAAATCTTCGTCAAGTTTGAATAAAGTTGAGATTCTAGATGCCAACGGATTGAAGAGAATGAAGAGAAAATGACTTCGGCTTCAGGTCATGTCGCCTAGAAGGAGAAGTGGAAGTTCAACTCAAATAGCACCAGATCTATCATTGATGGTTGCAGAGTACTTATGAATGCCCATTCTGTAGAGAACTGTACACAAGTGAAACTCAAGAAGAGGGGTTTGGATACCAATAGAGACCAAGTGTGACATTGCATTATTAACTATGAATGATGCTGGATGTTGTCGCTGTCGTAGGTTATCCAATTGGCGGCACTGTAGTTGTGTCACACATTGAAGTTCTTTCATATGTACATGGTTCCATAGAACTATTAGGAGTGCAGATTGATGCTACTATAAATGTTGGAAATTCTGGTGGACCTGCATTCAATGGTAAGGGCCAATGTGTGGGAATAGCATTTCAGTCTCTCAAACACAAAGATACAAAAAATATTGGATATGTTATTCCAACTCCTGTTATGAGCATTCAAAGAGAGTACACAGGACAGCCTTAGAAGCACAAGAGATTGCATTCATGGAAGGAAGACCTTGATAATTTCTGCCATGATATTGAGTTGGTGGCAAGAGACATTTATTCGAAGAGGAAGAATCAACATTCAGAGGGAGCTTGGCATTTTAGCTTCGGAGGGGGCCTAACATTTCAGCTTCAGAGGAAACTTGACATTTCATCAGAGGCAATCTTGGACGAGGAGATCAGAAGGATGATATATGTTTCAAAGGGAGCCACATCTCATGAATATTTGTTAATGCATTCTTCTCTGTGTGAGAGAAGTTTGAGGTATGAGCCCTTGTCATGTATTCTTCTCTGTAAGAGAAGTTTGAGGTATTAGCCCTTTTCATCCATTCTTCTCTATGAGAGAAGTTTAAGGTATCTGCCCTTGTTGAGCATTCTTCTCTATGAGAAAGGTTTGAGGTATTATCCCTTGTTATGCATTCTTCTCTGTGAGAGAAGTTTGAGGTATCATCCCTTGTTATGCATTCTTCTCTGTGAGAGAAGTTTGAGGTTCCAACCCTTGTTCCACCCTTTGTGATTAGGTATGGTGGATTTCATGTGAGAGACTTCATGATTTGGCATTTGTTCTTGTTTCCATCCTCTGGGAGTAGCCATGGTGGATGTCATGTGAGAGACTCCATGAATTAGCACTTATGTTTATTCACCCTCTAGGAGTAGCCATGGTGAATGTTATGATGAGATTACGACATCACGTTGAGTGATTCCGTGATAAGCACTTGTGTTCACTTGTATTTCCATTCATGGGAGTAGCCATGATGGACCCACCCTCTAGAAGTAGCCATGGTGGATATCTCTACATAACTCGGATATTGAGAAGGATTCTTCCCTAGCTAAGAGGGAGTATTAATGTTATTGTAGCTATGGTCGGATTCCTTCAGGACGACATAGATAACATAAAGGTTATGATTTAATATAATTATATTAGAATTATCGTGATAATATAATTATTGATATTATAATAATTATATTAGTAATACAATTATTAATAATTTATTGATAATATTAATATAATTTGTGGGGCCATCTTGCAAGAGTGGCGTCCCTTGATGAAAGAGAACCTCTCTCATATATAATGAGATGCACAATCTCATTCATGAAGAGACATGGATATACAATCCAAGTGAAAATCAAGATCATTTGGTAGATCAAATATAAAAGTGCTCGGTGGAGACAATCATAAATTGTCGATGGTTGGGAGGGCAAATCATTGCCCATGGTTAAACGAGCATATAAAATCAACAAACATTACAAAATAAAAAATATTCATCATATGAGTATAAATACATAAGTAATTTTTTAAAATATATATATATATATATATATTCTGGCTATTTTAATTAAAAACCATAAAAATATGACAGTGGTATTTTTTCATTTACCTTATTTCTTATTATTTTCTTCTTGAATACAAGCATCTAGACAATCTGAAATCTAAATATGATTTAGAAAAGAAATCAAAATAATAAAGAGAAATAAATCTAATTGCGAAAACTATTTTTATGGTGCTTTGGGAAAGTGCCATCATGAAAACTCATTTAGTGGAATCAAGTGTATATGTTTTTCTTTTGTGTAGACTATACTTGGGGGTAAAAGTTTCTTCAATGCACTCATCCAATGTTTGCATCTATTAGCAAGTCATCCATATTATACTATCATCTCATCCCAATCTCTACATCCAAATCCTCATACCACAATACCTATAATTATTCATATTTCTTTCGTTGATTAGGAAGTGCTCAAGATCTTGAAACATGTCTAGGAATTCTATTGATATATTAAAGCATAATCATTATTAATGAGCAACATAACCAAGAGGGTGATATAATTTTTATACCACATAGTCTTTGAAACCTACAGTTTGCATCCACTCCCCATCTCTAATGCTAGTTCAATGCCCTATTACCATTTCTAATATAATTGTCTCATTCATCAAATACCTTCACCCTTGCTGCTAAAATGAATTTTTTCCTCGAATTATTTATAAAAAAAATATTTTCATATATAGCCAAGACATCCAATGCTTTTCCATAAAATTTTGTAAGATAAGGTTTAATTGTAGAAAAGATCCAAACCCTAGCTGGTTTCAATTAATTAAATTCAAGATATATCATTCATAGTATTCATTAAAGGTAGACTCTTTACAAGGTTCTTCAACTTCTTATTGAGAGGGGTTTTATCAATAGCAGTTCCAATATTGGCACCATGAGGTTTGCCTATCTTATTGACCTTCTTTATGTAGAGGAAGAGGTTATTTTATAATCAAAACACTCACCATTAGAAATAAAAATGGTTGAGGAATGTAGAGGAAGAGGCTATTTTATACTCAAAACACTCAACATTAGAAATAAAAATGGTTGAGGAATATTGAGAAGAAAGAACGAGGCTATTCACAAGTGATCTTAAAATAGTGTTTTCTTTCCCACCCATGTTCGTATTTTTTTAGATACTAGGGGTGTTGATGGATTTTTTCTAATATATTTGTTAGGAATTTTAGTTTTGGGTAAATATCTACTATCATTAGTAGCATGTCATATCCAACGATTAGACTTTTCCTTGCATGGGAGAAAAGAAGGGCATTTGTCAAGGAGATGGTTTTAGATGGAGAAGGGCTCTCATTGTTGAAAGAAATTTTATATTTTTAACTACTAGCTAGAGGAGGGTTTTGCTCACAATTAGGGGAGATTATGGGGTGGAGTAGGATTTAAGGCCAAGCTAGTTTCCAAGAAATAAGTATAGATAATATAAATTAGATAATATATTTATGGGAGTTGGAATATGACAATAATATAAACATAAGTTCAACCTCTTCTGGAAGTCCATTCCTCAAATGTGTTGGAATTTATTGTCCTAACCACCAAGTCAACCCCCAATAGATATCTCTCCACCTACATGTCAAGAGAGAAACTAGATTAGAACAACTTGGAAGAGACTTTGTTGGGATCTCCATCCCAACAACTCGTAACATGAACTATATATTGGTATTAGAAATTAATTTTGTAGGTAATTTTGAATTTGAAAATTCTAAGAAAATTTTTGAGTGGACAACCACAAGACAAAAAGGGAGAACATTCTCCAGTCAAAGTAGTTGCTAGAAAATATTGAGCAAAGAGAAGAAACTCCAAATTTTGTGTGTGTAGAGAATACAAGTGAATAATAGTAGCATGTGTGTAAGTGTGTGTAGTTTATCAGTAGAGAAACATAGATCTTGACTATATGCAACTCCAAGTGAGCAATTTGATTGTAGTGAGCTCAAAGAAGCTCTATTTTTTATGTTTTTTTGTAGCTCCTAAGCACTGCCTATAGATTTGTAATTAGTAGTTAAATTATAGTTTGCATTCTATATTTTGTCATTTCCAGTCATTTAATAGAAAGAAAGAAATTTTTCATGTCTCCTTGTGTGTTTTGCATTTATGGTCTCTATGCATTTGGGTCCACCCAACTTGAAGGAATTTTTATTTTCTAGGTATTTATGTTTTGTGCATAGGAGACATGGTTGGAGATGAAGGAAAGAGTTGGTAGCAACCTCTATCCTTTAATGGACAAAACTATGATGTTTGTGTTGGCATTATTGGCATTAAGTTGTCATTGATGTCAATTGGTTTGGCATGGTCATCAGTGAGTAAGAAGTGGTGACTGCTATAGGAGAAGTAAGACATGATGATGTGAATCCATTTGTATGTAAGTAGATTGAAGGTAAGTTACCGGTACACATGAAATGCATCATTTATCGGTAAAGTAGGACCATTGGCAACACAAAGCAAGCAAGCAAGAGAAGAATTGAAGGATGTAAACCAGTATACTCAAAGAAGTTTAATACTATCGATAATTGGACTGAGTAGTAGGACCAACATTTTTGATGGAAGGCCAAGTTGAACCACCTACAGAGAAGAGGTTTGCAGGTATGAAGGACCACTGGTGGAGTTAGGTTATATGGGTAAGGTGAATTGAACCGATAGTCAATCTTGGTCAATGAAGAATGTCAAATCGACATGGAAAACCAAGTAGAGGTGGATGTTGACAAAGATGATAGCTAGAAGCCAGGTGGTGATAATCCATAGATCGGTGAAGTGTGCATCGACATAACTGTTAGCAAGTAGGTCAAATTTTATGAAGAATCCACAAGTCATGGGAGGATGCTAGAAGATTGCGACTCGAGGAAGTCAGGTCGGAAAGTGATTGAACTTAACCTATAAGAAGATCTGATCTTTGTACCTGTTCACTAAAAGAAATAGTTGAGCTATTAATGACATGTGACAGAGAAACACAAAAAGGCATGGTGCAAACCTCCAGATATAGAAAGGCACATTGGAATGCAAGGTGTTGGTGGTGTTGATCGATGAAATGAAGATCATTTCTTTGAAAAATAAGATCGAATCAAATCCAATATGGATAAAGCTGGTGAAGGAAAAATCTAACACGATACTATTTGAATGTTGTTTTGGTGGGAACCCTAGATGATAAATATGTGAGCTCAAGACAAAAATCAGTTGATGATTGATGCAAAGAGTGAGAGAGAAGAGATATTGAGAAAGGAGATAAATCATATTCCTTAGAGTTTATTCTGAGAAAGTTGCAGAGTGATTTGGCAGGTGAACTGGTGAGAGGGTCTAACCGGTAGAGATAAAGTAACTGGTAAACTATTGCAGGTCTAATAGTTAAGCTAACCAGTGAGGTGTGTTTAATAAAGAAGGTATCCGAGAGTGACATAGTGTGGTGTGAGTTTGAGGGAGAAAGAAGAGAGGTTAAGAGTAATTGGTGAGTGATTAGAGAGAGCATTCTAATAATTGACAGTGTGAGAACTAGTGAAGAAGAGGAGGTTGTTAACCGGCTGAAAGCCATTGATCAGGTGTTGCAGAACTCATTTGCAATTAGGTGCTATAATTTTATTTAAATTTTATTTCATTATACTACACCGAATTGGATTTTTTTCAGAGGTTGGTGCCCTAAATCAGTAGGGGTTGTATCTCCTTGGGTTGGTGCCCTAAATCATTGTAATCCATTGTTTCAATTTTGAGGCTAGATTAGAGTAGTAGACTCTAACAACATTTATCGTTAAGGTTTTTCCCATATTGGATTTTCCTCGTACATCTGGTGTTGTCAGTTGTATTTATGTGTTTGCCACTTTTGATATCTACATTTGTCTTACCTGTTTGATTGTTTAGTCCTTAGGGTAATAACCGGTATTCTAAGGTTTCTTAAAAAGAAAAGAATTTAGGAACTACTATTTCACCCCCCTCTCAGTGGTACATTGTGTTCAAGAATTGGTATCAGAGTGTAAGTTCTTGGTTGATTAAAACTTGGGTAGATTCTAGTCTTAGAGTTCACAGTGGCAAGGAATGAGTCTACCTCCTCAAAAGCTCCCATGTTTGATGGATCTAACTATGCCTTCTGGAGCAGAAGAATAGAGACCTATGTTTCCTCCCTTGGTTTTGATGTGTGGATGTTTGTCAAGAATGGCTATACTATCTCTAGTGTTCCTCCCACTGATCTGGATGCTAAGGAGTATGAGAATAATGCACCAACTAAACATGCTATCTTAAGTGGGCTATCTGATAATGAGTTTTTCAAGTTCATGAACTGTGCATCCACCAAGGAGATGGGGTAAAATGTAGAGGTTATTTGAAGGAGATGAAAAATTAAAAGAGGCCAAACTACAATCACTAAGGGGTTAACTTGAAGACATCAAGATGAAGGCTGAAGAAAAGATTGCAGACTACCTTCACAAAATAGATGAAACTATGAACACCATCATAGGACTTGGAGAAGAAATTGTAGATGAGATTCTTGTCATGAAGGTACTTAGATCTCTCACATCTAAGTATGATACTAAGGTTTATGCCATAGAGGAAGCTAAGGATCTGAATATTTTCACAATGGATGAGCTATTTGGCTCACTAACAGCTTATAAAATGAGACCAACCGATGTAGGATCCTCAATGAAAGAGACGACGTTCAACTCTAGTACCAAAAAAGGGCAAGGAAGAGGTTTCTCATAAAGGATCTAGTGAAGACTTAGATGTAGAGGTAAAAAAATTTGTCAGAAAGATCACAAGAGGATCTCACAAGTATAAAGGAAAGTTACCACTCAAATGTTTCAATTGTGTTAAAGTTGGACACTTTTCTACAAAACATCCTTACAATGAAACCGGTGGAGATGAGCAAATAAGTTTTAGCAGATCTGTTGGTAAAGACAAATAAAGAAATGTCTACTAGAAAGGAAGAAGAGGCTACTAGAAGCAAAACAACCTATATACTATTGAGGATGAGGCCATAGACGAAGAAAGTATATCAGAAGATGACTACCATGAGAATTAAAGAGATGTTAATCTATTTATGACACTTGATGAACCAGTTGGTCAAGATGAGGAAGAAGAAGACATTGAGGCTGAAGTGGATCTAGAAGGTGAGCTCATAAGTGCTCTTGAGGAGCTAAGTAAAACAAGAAGAGAACTCAAGAAGTTAAAGCTTGATGCAGTAGATGAACAAGGTCTCTTGAAGCAATCCTTAGATGAGTCCAATCAAGTTATATTTGACTTGAAAATCCAGTTGGAAGAATCCAAGAGGATATCTGAATTTACATCCTCTGATCTGATGAAGAAGGAAAAGGAGCATTAAGATCTAGAAGCATAAATAATGAAGCTCAGAAAGGAGCTTGAAAAAAGTAAGGAAGAAATGAAAGTGAGAAGCCAATATGAAGGGAGCACCGAAGCCTTGGACAAGATGTTGAGAAAATAGAAGCCATCCAAATATATTGGTGGCTTAGGATTTGAAGAAGGACAATGTTCAAATAATGAGGATATATTTGGTAAGGAGATACAGTTCACTTCTTCGAGTGAAGTTGAAGAGAAGAATGTCAACAATTTTGCATTAAGTTGTGATTGATGTCAACCGATTAAGAAAGGTCACCGGTAAGTAAAAATGGGTAACCGAATATAATCACAATACACATAAGAGTGAGAAGACATAAGGAAGCCTTACAGGTAAGGTATAAACTAGGTAGAAGGCTATTTGTATGTTACGAAGGCACAATGAACTGAACAGAAAGGATGCTTGATGTTCATACCGATAACATAGACTAAACTAGTACTCAACTTGGGTCGACAAAGTATGTCAAATCGACATAGGAATCCAAGCAAAGGAGGATGTCGACAAGCATGACAGCTGGATGCTAGCTAGAAGTATTGCATAGGTCGGTGGAGTGTGCATTGATGAAACGAATCTACATGTAGTTAAACTTTAATGAGGAGCCCGTAAGTGATGGAGGATTCCAGAAGATTGTAGATCGAGGAAGGCAAGATGGAAAATAAATTGCACTAATCTTGCAAGAAGATTTGATCTTCGTACCTATTAGGTGAAGGAAACAACAAATCCATAAATAGCGAGTGACAAAGGAAAGCAAAAAAGTGTGGTACAGAACTCCAGATTTAGAAAATGCACATTGGAATGCGAAGTTCAGTTAGTGATTGAACGTTGTCATAAAGATCATATCCTTGAAAATTAGATCATATATGAGGGGATTTAGATTGAGTTGAAAAAGGAAAACCTAACACAACAATGTTTGAATGCATTCTTGGTGGGAAACCATAAATATAAATACATGAGCTTGAAATAGATAAGTGTGATGCTAGTAGAGAAGAAAAAGTGAGCTGAAGTGTAGAGAAGGATCATTTTGCCTTAGAATTTATTCTAAGAAAGTTGCAAAGTGAGTGAGTGAGAAGACCGGTGAGAGGGTTTAACCGAAAGTGATTGAGCATCGGTATAACTGTAGTAGGTCCAACGGTTAAGGAAACCGGTGAGGTGTGATAGAGAAAAACACCATCCAAGTGTGACACAGTATGTTGTGAGACTATGAGAGAGAGAGAGATAAGAGAAGACAAGAATCAAAGAGAGTGATCTCACAACCAGTAGTGTGAGATCCAGTAGAGAATAAAAGACTGTCAATTGGCAGTAAGATATTTGATCAAGAGTTGCATAATTCATTTTCAATAAGAAACCTTAATTGTATTTAAATTGTATTTCAATATATATACATCAGCAAGTTGGAGCTTCGTGCAAGGGTTGTTTCTCCTTGGGTTGGTGCCCTAAATATTTGTAATCTAGTATTTTACTTGTGAGGATGGATTGGAGCAGTACTCTCCAGCAACATTTTTCACTGAGGTTTTTCCCATATTGAGTTTTTAAAGTATATCTGGTGTTGTGAGTTGCATTTGTGTGATTGTTCTCTTTAGTCTCTTTTTGCTTTACCAGTTTGATTGTTTGCTTCTTGAGATTAACCGGTATTTTGAAGTTGCTTTAAAATTTAAAAAGTTTAGGAACCACTAATTCACCCTCCTCTCAGTGGTACTCTATGTTTAACAATTGGTATCAGAGCCTAGGTTCCCAGTTATTTTTAAAATGCTGGGTAGATTCTAGACTTAGAAAACAATGGAAAGAAATGAGTCTACTTCCTCAAAAGCCCCCATGTTTGATGTATCTAACTATGAATTTTGGAGCAGAAGAATGGAGACCTATATTTCCTCCCTTGGTTTTGATGTGTGGATATCTGTCAAGAAAGAGTATGTTGTTCCTAGTGTTCCTCCCACTGATCCAGATGGCAAAAAGGAGTATGAGAACAATGCAAAGGCCAAACATGCTATCTTGAGCGGGCTGTCTGATAATGAGTTTGTCAAAGTCATGCATTGTGGATTAGCCAAGGAGACCTGGGATAAATTCCAGAGGTTATTTGAAGGAGATACAAAAGTCAAAGAAGTCAAGTTGCAAGCACTAAGGGGCCAACTTGAAGGCATCAAGATGAGTGATGATGAAAAGATTGCAAACTACCTTCACAAATTTGATGAAACTATGAACACCATCAAAGGACTTGGAGAAGAAATTTCAGATGAGAATCTTGTCAAGAAGGTACTTAGATCTCTCACACCCAAGTATGATACTAAGGTGTCTGCCATCGAAGAAGCCAAGGATCTGAAGACTTACAATGGATGAGCTATTTGGCTCACTGACAACCTATAAAATGAGAACAATTGGTGATGCTTCCTTAAGGAAAGAAGCATCGTTCAATACCACCAAAAAGGGGAAAGAAGTAGCTACTCATGAAGAATCCAGTGAAGACTCTGATGCAGAGGTAGCAAAATTTTTCAAGAAGCTCAAAAGAGGATCCAGCCGGTATAAAGGAAAGCTACCACTTAAAATTTTCAACTGTGGTAAGGTCGGAGACTTTGCTACAAAATTTCCCTACAAAGAAACTGGCGGAGATGAGTCAAGAGAGTTCAACAAATCTACTGGCAAAGATAGAGAAAGAAATGTCTATCGACAAGGAAGGAAAGGCCACCAGAATCAAAACATCCTATATACTATTGAGGATGATAAAACAAATGAAGATAATGCATCATAAGATAATTACCATGAGAATGATAGAAAATCCAATCTCTTCATGGCACTTGAGGAACCAATTGATGAAGATGAGGAAGAGGAGGATATTGAAGCCGAAGTGGATTTAGAAGGTGAGCTTATTAGTGCTCTTGAGGAATTGAGTAAAACAAGAAGAGAAATAAAAAAGGTCAAGATTGCTACAGTGGATGAATAAGGTCTCTTGAAGAAATCCCTGGATGAGTCCAGTCAAGTTATATCTAGCTTGAAATTGTAGTTGGAAGAAACCAAGAGGATATATGAAGTTACATCCTCTGATCTGACAAAGAAGGAAAAGGAGCATCAATATTTGAAAGAAGAAATAGTGAAGCTCAAAAAGCAGCTTGAAGAAAGTAAGGAAGAAATAAAAGTAAGTAGCAAATATGAAGGAAGCACTGAAGCCTTAGACAAGATGTTGAGCAAACTGAAGCAATCCAAAGACATCAGTGGCTTAGACTTTGAAGAAGGTCAAATTAAAACCAACAAATATACATCTGGAAAAGAAGTAAAGTTCACCTCTTTAAATGAAGGTGAAGAAAAGAATACATTCACTGTAGGCATGGATACCGATAAAAAGACATATGCGGATGCTACTAGAAATTGCCACACAAACTGGTATACACAAGCACTGAACTAGAGGCCACACTCATCATACCGACATTAAGATCCAAGGAGGAATGTAAGAGATGACCATGAAAGATTCACCAGAGTCAACAATATGAGGGAAGACCCTCGATGTGATAGTCCTTTGCAGGACCTAGGCAACCTAACCGATATATTTCTAACTTTCATGGTTATTGTTACTGGTGTAAAAAATCGGGCATAGAATAGTTGACTGTAGATTAATCAATAAGCCCTCTATGAGTTATGAAAGTAGAGATCCATTTAATGCACTCTTGGATATGAATGTTGTTTGTTATCAGTTTAATGGATATGGTCATTTGAGATTTGAATGTAGGAAGAATAAACCAGTCCCCTATAATAATTTAAAGGATTTATCTTTAAATAAAAATATGAAATGTTATAACTATCAAGAGTTTGGACACATATCAAGGTTGTGTAAAAACAAGAAGGTCAAGAAGAAGAAGAAAAATCCTGATCAAGAACCGGTAACTGAACCTAAGCACAATATAACAGTAGACAAGAAGAAGGAAATCAAATCAGTATGGGTTGAGCAAGAAAAGGAAAAGGCAGAATCAAGTCTCATAGTGTAGACTGCCTTACATGCTAAAAGGAAAAATCTATGGGTTGTAGATAGTGGTTGCTTCAACCACATGATTGGTGACAAAAAGGAATTCATCAAACTTGAAGACTGAAATGGTAGTTCAATAAGACTGGGAGACAAGTCATCCATCAAAATATAGGGAAAAGGCATTCTAAGTATTGATGGAAAATTGAAGGAACGTGATGTATATTATGTGGAAGGCCTAAAGAACAATATGCTGAGCGTGAGTCAGATGTGTGATAAAGGTTATAAATTCACCTTTGACTCAACCGGTTGCCAAATAAAGAAAGACAATATTGGTCAGGTTTTGGCAGAAGGAAAGAGAATAGATGGTAATGTCTATAATATGAAAGAATGCCATGAGTCCCAATGCATGTTAGGACTGTTTGATGAAAGTTGGTTGTGGCACCAAAGATTAGGCCACATAAATTTTGATAATCTAGTTGTAATAAGCAGAAAGAGGTGTGTGAGGAATATTCCACCCATCATCAAACTGGTAAGCACATTTTGTAATTAATGTGTGAAAGAAAAGCAATCTAAAGTGAGTTTCAGGACAAAAAAGCACAACACCTCCAGACCACTTGAGATTGTGCATACAGGTCTGTGTGGTCCAACTATGACAAGAGCTCTTGCCAGTGAGAGACATTTTATGCTCTTTATTGATTATTACTCAAGAATGACTTGGGGTCACCTTCCTGCAAGATAAGCCACAAGCATTTCATAGATTTAAGATCTTTAGGAAAATGGTGGAGAATGAAAGTGGGTGCGAGTTAAAATGTCTAAGATTAGACTGGGGTTTAGAGTTCACATCAAATCAGTTTGAAGACAATTGTGAAAAATATGGAATTAGAAGACAATATTCAGCCCCTAGGACACCACAACAAAATGGTGTGGTTGAAATAAAGAACAAGACAGTTAAGGAGATGGCCAAAACCATGTTAAATGAGGCTAGTCTGCTAGACACATATTGGAAGGAAGTTTTCCATAGTGTTGTAACTTGTATATACTTTAAACGGGGTTCAATCAAGAACAAAAAATAGAATGATACCTTATGAGTTGTGGTATGACCGAAAGCCATCAAGTGCTTTATCAAGAGAGATATGGATGGTCTAGAAAGCTTTTACTCCAGAAGTGATGAAGGAATCTTCCTTGGTTACTCATCTAACAACAAGGCCTACAAATGCTACAACAAAAGACTAAGAAGAGTCATTGAGAGTGTGCATGTAAAAGTTGATGAAGATATGCACAAAGGATGTCAACCACGGATTAACCTGTATAATGATTCCAGTGATGAAGGTGATGAAGCTCAGTCAGACAATGAACCAAAAGAAGCATTTAAGAAGGATCCCAACTAGTATATGTAGTTGAATCACTCGAAAGAGAAAATTCTAGGAAATAAGAGTGATGGTGTGCAAACTAGAAGAAGACTTGCTTGGAATGATGAACAAGTCAACTTCTACCTCATGGCTGAAGTAGAACCTAAAACATTCAATGATGCCAGCAAAAGACAAGAGTGGATGGATGTCATGGAAGAAGAACTATAATAGATAAAGAAGAACAAGATTTGGGAATTAGTTCTCAGACCGAAAGACAAGAACATCATTGGCACTAAATGGGTCTACTAGAACGAGATGAACGAAGAAGGTGAAATTGTTAGGCATAAAGCTATACTAGTGTGCAAAGGATGCTCACAGGTAGAAGGAATTGACTTTGAAGAAACATTTACATTGGTAGCTAGACTAGAAGCAATTAGAATGTTTCTAGCCTTCTCTGCCTACAAGAGCTATAAAGTATATCAAATGGATGTAAAATATGCCTTCCTAAATGGAAATTTGGAAGAAGAAGTGTACATGGAGCAATCAGAAGGATTTATATTGCATGATGATGAAATATTTGTGTGTCGGTTGAATAAGGCCCTGTATGGTCTAAAGAAAGCTCCTAGAGCATGGTATTCAAGATTAGATCAGTACTTGAAGGAGCAAGGATTCAAAAAGGGGAGTGTTGAAATCATTTGTATATAAAAAAAGATGGAACCATATGATCATTATGGTTGTGTAGGTAGATAACATTATATTTGGAGGCAACAAGGACACCCTTTGCAAAAAAATTGCTGATCAGATGCAGTCAAAATTTGAGATGTCATTGCTTGGTGAATTGACATAATTCCTCCATTTGTAGATATTGCAGCAAGATAAGGGAATATTCATCTCACAAATCAAGTGTGCAAAGGAAATGTTGAAGAAAATACAACTGGAGGATTGTAAACCAGTAAGTACCCCCATGGTGACCGACAGTAAATTGAGAATGAATAATGAATCATTGGTGGTGGATCAGACTCTATATAGATCCATGATACGCATTCTATTGTATGTAACTACTTCTAGATTGGATATAGTATAGGAAGTATGCATGGTGGCCAGATTCCAAGATGCACCTAAGCAGTCACATATGAATGTTGTAAGAAGAATCTTTAGGTACCTACAAGGGACACTCAGTAAAGGAGTTGAGAAAATACAACACCATAGGAGCCCAAATAATCTCTACAAGCTGAAAAACCTGTTAGAAGGAGAAGCAAGGAAGCAATTATAGAAAAACAAATACATAGAGAATATGCTAAAAAAGAGAGAGCTCAATATTCACAAAAATATGTAATGTGATTCTTACAATGAAAAGAAAGAACTCAACCTTTAGTAGGTCAAGAAACCCTAAAAGGGAAAACCTAGGTTTGCACATAATAATTAATTAAAATAATTAATTATATGCACCTAAAGTTAGCTTAAGTGCAAAAGAGATAAAGGGAACTTAAATAATTAAACAAATATTGTTTAATTAATCAAGTAAATACCCGAATACTCTAACACCCCCCCTTAAGCTAGACTTAGGGAGAAGCTAAAACCTAGAACAGCTAATGAAAGCAATAAAGATGGGTCCCGGCAACAAGGCCTGATCAGGTACCCAAATACAATGAAATCTCTATGAACTAGAGAAATAGAGAAAACCATGTGGGAAAAAAACTCTACTCCAAAAAGAGATGGAAAAGAATATCACTGAAGCATGAAGAACCTGCAAACTTTGTCGAAGAATAACTGCTGATCTGGAGAACCTCCACTGAAATAGAACATGACCAGGTAGAGAAGACTATAATATGCATGAGTGCCCTCAAATGATACTACTTGAATTAGATGTCAAACAAGGCAAACACTGAACTCAAAGATGCAGATGGCATGAGAAACCAAATCTTGAAGAGCTGATCAATCAAACCACAGAAGCATTAGAACCAATAGGACAAACCTCCCCATAATGTTGAAGAGGGGCAGGAACATTAAAAAGAATGGCCAACAAGAACTGCATGATGAAGAACTAGGAACATCGATGGCGCAAAGAAAGTACATAGTGTCATGGAAGGAGCACTCACTTGACACACAACATGAGGTGAATGTCATGGAAGGAACACTCACTTGACAAAGGTGGATGTAAAACAAGGCAAACATCAACCCCCTCATGGCACTTTATAGGTAGTGCATGTACAATAAGGCACAAGATATGCAAGATCCCAAGTAAACAATGCATGATGGCACTTTATCTCAGCACGTTTTCATAAATACAAGCTATAATGATAAGAAGATTGGGAATAGAAATGTGAACCAAAATAGAGACATCCTACTCAGAGAAGAGATCCTAGGACCTGAAACAACCACGATATCTACCAGAGTGCTGAAAAGCAAAAAACTGAATAAAATATGCATGGAGTAGAATCTGGAAATAAAACTTAGATGGCTGGAAAGTACACAACACACGCTTTCCAAAAATATAGTTTTTGAAAAATGGAGGTCGGATGCTCGTTCTACATCTCCTGGAGTGCAAAAACTAGACCTTACTTTGACTGGAAAAAAACACAGTCAAACACAAAAATTGGAAAAAATTACCAACACCATGAGGTCTGGCTTGGAACCAGCTTTTCGACACCTATTCGTTTTCGAAAAAATGACTCCATATGCCCAAGATAGGGCCAAAAAACTAAACCCCCCTGAAAAAGGCCAAAAAAGGAGGTCTGGTGACTCTTTGGTGGTCCGGTGGCCAATGGGTGGCGGCCGAGTGGCACCCCGATGGCTGGGCGGTGGTCAGCCAGAAAAAGAGGCTAGGTGGGTCGGTAGCTAGGCGGGTGTCGCTGGGGCAGCAGGCTGCAGGTGGAGGCTAGAAAATGAGGTGGCCAGAATCGGCGGCGGGGGCCATGGAGGAGCTCCGGTGGTGGAGGAGCTCGGCGGGGGCGGTGGTGCAGTGGAGGGCACCAGTGGCTACAGGGCCAGAACCAATGGTGGCGGCCAGGGAGGAGGTCCAGTGGTGGCGGTGGGTGCTACAGGCAACAACCGGGGAAGCTGGAGGCCAGGGCTGAGCGTAGGGGCCGGGGCTCAGTGTGGGGGCCGGGGAAGCCGGAGGCCAGGGAGCCGAAGGCTGGGGCTGAGCTGGGGGCCAGGGGCTGGAGGACTGGCAGGGGCTTGGGAAAAAATGCCGGTGGTGCTATATGGGCCTGCAACATGGTAGGGGCCCCACGGTACCCTACGTACCATGGGAACCCCCCCATCAATTTTTGCCAAAAACAATTTTTTTTTTTTTTTAGAAAAAACCTTTTTTTTTTCTTTGCTTTTTTTGAAAGAATTTTTTTTTAAATAAAAAAGAAAAAATTCAGCCTGCATGTCGTAAAAAGGCAAAATAATTTTTTTTGATTTTTTTCTTGAACTACGTGCTAGGGCCGTACGACCTGGATCTGGAGGAAAAAATGCTCCCAAAGGCTCAGGAACCAAAATAGGTTGAATTTTATATGATCGTAGGAGTTTTTGGGCCTTCTGAGCATGATGATGAGGTTCGTTTAGGCCCAAAGTTCTCAGAAAAAAGGTCAAACCCTAGGTACATAAAAAATTCCTGAAACCCAGATCTGCTTCCAAAGCAAAAATTCTCAAAACAAGAATAGGTAGCTGTAGATTTGAAGCTCTGATACCATAAAGGAGTTGAGAAAATACAACACCACAGGAGCCCAAATAATCTTTGCAAGCTGAAAAACCTGTTACAAGGAGAAGCAAGGAAGCAAATACACAAAAACAAATACACAGACAATATGCTCAAAAAGAGAGAGCTCAATATTCACAAAAATATGTAATGTGATTCTTACAATGAAAAGAAAGAACTCAACCTTTAATAGGTCAAGAAACCCTAAAAGGGAAAACCTAGGTTTGCACATAATAATTAATTATATGCACCTAAAGTTAGCTTAAGTGTAAAAGAGATAAAGGGAACTTAAATAATTAAACAAATATTGTTTAATTAATCAAGTAAATACCCAAATACTCTAACACTCAGTTATGGATTGTGGTACCCTAAACAAGGATATTTTATCTTAGAAGCATACACTGATGCTAATTGGGCCGATTGCATTGATGATCGGAAGAGCACAAGTGGTGGTACATTATGTCTTAGTGACTGGTTGGTGTTATGATATAGTAAGAAGCAGGACTCAGTCTCTCGATCCACTGCTAAAGCTGAATACATTGCTGCTACTACATACTCCTCCCAAGTGCTTTGGATGAAGCAAACCCTCAAGGACATCCTCGTGGACATCACTGATTCTATTCTCATTCGGTGTGATAATTCGAGTGCAATCAACATAGCAAATAATCTTATGATGTATTCCTAAAAAAACATATTGCTATAAAGTATCATTTTCTCAGAGAGAAGGTTGAAGGACAGGAGGTAAGGATGGATTATGTCCCTACCAGTGAACAAGTAGTAGACATTTTCACCAAACCATTACCGGTGAGCACCTTTCAGTACCTTTGACACAAGTTGGGAGTTGTGTCATCTACCTAGGAAGGATTCATGTGGTTCAGGAGGAGCTCGGTATGGATGAAAGGGGGATTGTATAGTACCCTTTGTCATTGTGTCAAAGGGGGAGAAATATACTAGTATGAAGTGTCTTGTGGTAAGTTGACATCAATGCCAAAGGGCGAGATTGTTGGCAATTTGGCATTAAGTTGTCATTGAAGTCAACCGGTTTGGAAAGGTCATCGGTAAGTAAGAAGGGGTGGCCTAATATAATGACAATACACATAAGTGTGAGAAGATAGAAGGAAGGCTTACCAATAAGGTATAAACTGGGTTGAAGGCTATTTATGGGTTATGAAGGCACAACAATCCATTAACAAAACATAAAGGATGTTTGAATTTCATACCGGTAACATAGACTAAACTGGTAGTCAACCTAGATTGACAAAGTATGTCAAATCGACATAGGAATACAAGAAAAGGAGGATGTCAACAAGCATGATAGTTGGATGCTAGGTGGAGGTATTACATAGGTCGGTGGAGTGTGTATTGATGAAACAAATCTGCATGCAGGTTGGCTTTAATGAGGAGCCCACAAGTCACGGAGGATGCCAGAAGATTGTGGATCAAGGAAGGCAAGCTGGAAAAGAAATCGCATGGATCTTGCAAGAATATTTGATCTTCGTACCTGTTAGGTGAAGGAAACAACAAATCTATTAATGACAAGTGACAGAGGAAGGCAAAAAAGCATGGTGCAAAAATCCAGATTTAGAAAATGCACATTGGAATGCGAAGTTAAGTTGGTGATTGAATGTTGTCATAAAGATCACATCTATGGAAAACAGATCATATCTGAGGGGATTTAGATTGAGTTGAAAAAGTAAAACCTAACACAACAATGTTTGAATGCATTCTTGGTGGGAAACCATGAATATAAATACATGAGCTTGAAACAGATAAGTGTGATTCTAGTAGAGAAGAAAAGTGAGCTAAAGTGCAGAGAAGGATCATTTTGCCTTAGAATTTATTCTAAGAAAGTTGCAGAGTGAGTGAGAAAGAAGACCGGTGAGAGGGTTTAACTGACAGTGATTAAGCACCGGTATAACTATAGCAGGTCCAACAGTTAAGGAAACTGGTGAGGTGTGATAGAGAAAAACATCATCCAAGTGTGACACAGTATGTTGTGAGACTATGAGAGAGAGAGAGAGAGATAAGAGAAGCCAAGAATCAGAGAGAGTGATCTCACAACTGGTAGTGTGAGATCCAATGGAGAATCAAATACTGTCAACTGACAGTAAGATATTTGATCAAGAGTTGCATAATTCATTTACAACAAGAAACCTTAACTGTATCTAACTTGTATTTCAATATATATACATCCACAAGTTGGAGCTTTGTGCAAGGGTTGGTGCTCCTCATGTTGGTTCCCTAAATATTTGAATTGAGGAAGTACTCTCTAGCAACATTTCCCATATTGGGTTTTTCTCATATATCTAGTGTTGTGAGTTGCATTTGTGTGATTGTTCTCTTTAGGCTCTATTTATGGTGAAAAGTGGAAACAATAATATTGAAAGACTAAATAGATTCAACCATAAAACCCTAACCTAACAATAACAAAGATTCACCATAACATATGAAGATTACCTAAGACAATGCAAATCAAATAAAATCACAAAGATTATACCATTACATGTCCAATAGGGTTTGGATCTTCATTCTTCCTATTTCCATTGATCTTGCTTGATATATTTGCTCTTAGATTTTATGTGTGCACAAGAGCTCAACAAAGAACAGAAATGTGGTTTCAAGTAGGCTTGATCGCATATGAAAGTTTAAATGCTATAATGCTTGATTAGGTGATTAGAATGATTGGCTTATTAGGATTGATAATGAGAGAAGCATCTCCTTATATAGAAGACACTATTTGAAATGGAAGGATAAAATTAAGAAGTGTAAAAGATAAATGATCGGCTAGGATTAGAGGGTAGGTAGTGTAGGAATTAAAAAATGAATGATATGTTTCATGGGTAGAAAAGGCTAATGAATTAATTAAATAAATAAAGATTTATTTAATTAATAGAAGAAGTGAGATCAATTAAATAAATAAAAGTATTTATTTAATTTTAGGAAAAAGGATAATTTAAATAAATAAAAGTATTTATTTAAATGATAAATAAGGATAGAAGAGGATAAATGAATTCATTTAAATAAATAAATATTTGTTTAAATAATAGAATAATTAGGCTAAAGTAATTAAATAAATAAAAATATTTATTTAATTAGACATGACAATTTTAGGTGTCTACATTTTGCCCCTCTTTGAGACAATGCAGCTTGTCACGTTGTTTCAAAGAAGATGATATGAACTGATACAAAGTTGCCCCAAGATGGGAATGATATGCCCCCTCGAGAGATTGGATGAAAATTTCTGAAAAAGATCACAGACAATCTCTTGATAAGAAAGAAAGGCTAGAATGGACTGACAAGATAGGATAGGGTGACAGAGTCATGGGATAAAGAAGGCTGACTTGAGAAATGAGGGATAGGGTAGTCTATAAGATAGACTACGAGGGAAAACATCCTCATTATCATCCACACACCTAAGAGATTAGAGTGCAGAGAGAGCAGAGAGCAGTCAACAATGATCGCATTAGTGCATAGATTCGATCACGTTCACTGATATCAGAGGCCAACAGATGAAGGAAAGCTGGTAAGTACCACAAAACCTCCTTGTACTTTGTTTCAATAACTGTTGTCATAAATGCATGCTAGGTAGGGTAATAAATGCACATTAGGTATGTCTAGAAAAATGTCAAGTGGGAGGAAAAATATTAAGGCACGTCTGGGTAGGCTAGGAGTGTTTGGGTAGGCTAGCTGCATCTATGTTTGTGAAGTATGTAAGTGCATTTATGTCTTTAAGGTCGAATCGACAGTTCTCTGATAAATATACGTTGTCAATTGGATAAGCTACTGAGAGGATACACTCAAGAAGGTCCTCTAAGGAAGACTAGGATAGCAGATAGGGCTAGGATTGACAATTCTATGATAGAACATATGTTGCCAATCAGGAAACTACTCAAGAGGGTACACTCAAGTAGAGGCCCTAGGATAGGATAGATCAAGGCACTTTGTGATGAATAGGGAGTACCATAGAAATTGACAATTCTGTGATAGAACATACATTGTCAATTGGATAAGGCTGGAATTGATAATTTTGTGATAGAACATACATTGTCAATTGGATAAGCTACTCAAGAGGATACACTCAAGTAGGTTCCCTAAAAGATAGGATCAAAGCAACACTTTGTGATGAACAGGGAATGCTACTAGGATAAAAATGTAGTACTTTGTGATGAACATGGAGTACATTTAAGCTTTTGCCTTTTCACCATAGTCTGAAACTATATTTTAACCTAACTTTCCCGTGCAGGTTTCGGCCACATGTCACCCCCTTGTTTGCTCGTGAGTCCCTCTGGACTCCACCTGTCTTTCCACCTCACCAGTTGCCAAGTTGTGGCCATTAACATTCGAGCACCTCCATCTTGCGGTATGTTGACAACTGTAGATCTTCCTTGAACTTGCTTATTCTTTACTTCCTCCAAACTATTCTTCCTACAGGTTGTACCGCTTAGTCACCAAGTCACGCCTCTTAGCCATCAAGCATCTTTCCATTGTGACATGGCGACCACCATTAGATCATCCATCCAACTGTCAGATTCCTCTTAACATGCCCACCGGTTAGTTCACCTAGGCTACTCTCTCCTCTGGTGGGCCCGCCATGTGTCACTTCCTGGTTTTCTTCGAGCCCACCTAAACCGCCACCACAACTACCATGTCATTAGTCGCCATGTTGTAGGGGATAACCATTGGGCACCTTTGCATAGCAATATAGTGACAACTGTTAGATTAGAAAAAACCTGCTCTGTCATTACCTCTTATCCATCTGTGCTACATGTCACTCTGTGACCAGCCGTGGGATCCACCGGAGCATGGCCTCATTCACCAGCTCATCGCCACTAGACCTAGTACCTGTCCTAGTTTGTTAGGCCTCAACCCTTCAGCCAAACCTTCCCTTTGGTAAGCCACTTTCTTGTCTTATTGAAACCTTAGTTTCATCGATACCTTTTATGTTGATGAAACTGATGCCTTCGGTGAGTCCCTATAGTGATTTATTGAAGCTAAGGTCTCATTGATGTTCATTTCGATGACATGCCACCTATCTTCCTTGTGTTACCATTGGATCTTCCACCTCATCAGCAGCATGTCACTATGTGGCACCTCATGACTTGCTCAGAGTCCACCTCAGTGCCAGCTATCGCGAGGGTATTTATTCTAGGCACTTCACAACCACGGTACAATGACAGTCATGGTTAGCCCTAGAATTTTACCCCACCGTTGATCTATCTCATATCTTTCGTTGGATTTTAATGATCTACTCGATCATTAGCCTCTCCCGAGTGGCTCTCTCTTGTGCCATGGCATCACCACATGTCCACCACTTGTCTGCCACTTCATCAGTCACCAAGTCATGACTATTAACAGTCGAGCACTTTTACATGGTAGTATAGAGATGTTTGTTTGATCGGCTCAAGCCTACTCCATCCTTAACTTGAACTGCTTACCCCTTTTTGGCATGTTCTTTGTCACCAAGTCGTGGTGATGTTTGGCAAGCATCTTTATGTTGTGACATAGCGACAGCCATTGGATCTTTTGTGATCACCATTGATCTGCCTGACTTGTTCGCTGGTTATTTTGCCTTTCTGTTGTAAAATTTGGGCACTTTGAGATGCACGCGGGGGCCCATCACTTCTGAGCTACTACTTGCCAAAATCTCATAAGCTTTGACACTTAATATGTATGGGGCTTTGCCTTTAAATACTGAAACGCTCCTCCCCACGACCAATGTGGGACAAACGCACCATGCCCGGGCCCTTCCATCGGGTCATTGGGACCCCTCGAAACATACTAACGTGATGGCCCAAGGCATCTTTCTGTGCTCCGCACCTCTTATCGGGTCATCGATGTGGCATGAAAAATCCTCTGCCGATATGTGATGACACTAGAAACTGAAATTTCTTCCTTGGACTATGTAGAGAGGATGGTTTTTGTTTGGGCCCGAACTATACACCTGCCATTGCATTTTTTATAAAACTTTGATGCCTCCCCAAACACCTGCAGATCTTTATTTGCCTGAACTACTTGCATTAACTACCGACCATGGTTCACTAGTAGTGGTTTGTTTCCAAGTCATAGGCGATAACCATCAACCACTTTTATATTGTGGTATAGCGATAGCTGCGAGATCTAAAGAAACTTGCTCGATCTTTAGGAAAACCCGACAGAGACATAGGAAAAGACATAGGACTTGGGAAAAATTAAAAACTTATCAAAATCCACCCAGGCCTAGACTTAAAAGGGGCCCCTCTTGACGACACACAAACCCTTCCACTTAAGTGGAAAAAGGCAATGACCGAAGACCTTTAACAAAAGAAAGGAGAATTTTGAACCATGAACCTTGAACCACTTTGCAAATGGTTCAAAACTGACTTAACACATTCACACTTGCTTATTAAAAAACATTACAAAGCCACAACCCACGCAAAAGAAATGGTTGAACCTTGAATTTTGAACCAAAAAGGTTCAAGGGTTCAAGTTTAATATGAATTAAAATAATGTGCTACAAAGGTTTAATTTTCTAAATGTTTTCATGAAAAAGCAAAAACCCTAAACCCTCAAGATTTTATAGGTCCCAACATGTGTGACATGTTCTTCCCCAGTGAAAATAGGTAGACTTTTCAGAGCTTCTCCAGGTATAGGATCATGTTGGGTTAAATTCAAATGGCTACCTTCATTGAAGGGTACAAAAGCATGTGCTTTTGGTATGGCCACTGGAAATATTTGAGAATTTTTTGATGGATTCTGGGTAATGGATGACAGAACTGGGGTTGTTGAAAAAAGAGGATTTATGTGGGTGGAAAAATTAGGCTGAGAATTAGGTGGAGGAGAAGAATTAGACAGAAAACCAGAATTTGGAATTTCAACAAAAACTTCAACTGATGAATCTTCTGGAAACTCGACTACTAAGTTTAGTGATTTTTTTGTCTTTTGTGTTGTCCTTGACCTTCTCTGTGATGGTGGTAGTTCAATATACTCAATCGGATCCTCACTCTGTCTAGTTTGATATTTTCTCATATGTTGTTAAAACCTATTTTGCATAAAAAACTAGAAAATAGAGTCGCCAGGTATTTAGAAAAATAACCTCAATAGGCTGTAATATTGTTTTTAATACCAAAACATAAGAAAAAATTAAGCTTTTTTGAGGTGTAATAGCTCAAATGAGTCCCATCGAACATGCCAAAAACCGTTGTCACGAAGGATTGCACCCGTGATGCTAAGTGTGAAACTAAGCAATCTTGTGAAACATACAAAAACACCTTTGAGCCTGTGGGTTGCTCAAGTTGAGGGTGAATCTTCGGGTTATGGGTCGTCTTCCCTTGAATCCCTCCTAAAACTAAATACTGATGTGGAAAATAGTGAGAGAATAATCTAAAAATAACGAAAATTGCAATTAAACTAGGAGGTGATACACCAAAATTATAATGGTAATAGCCTAAAACTCAGAAAAATATGACAGAACTTCGCCCACACAAAGTAATTTACTCTCCAACCAAATAAATATTTCCTAGGAAGACCAAGGAGAATGTAAACTTGGAAGCAAAACCAGTTTTCACAACCAAATTGATGAAAATACCCCTTTTAGACAACTTAAAACCTGTGATTATACGAGAAAAGAAAGATATATGCACATAAAAGAGACTAAAATTCAAATGTTTTAAATTAAAACATAGTAAATTTCTATCAAATCTGCAAATGAACATGCACAATTACCAAGGCAAATATATGAAACTCTGAATATCAAAGGAAATCTGCTATAAAATTAAAATATGAAAGTGCTGAGATACCTTTTTTTTTTGCAAACATGTGTATACAAAAAAGAAAGAACTAGAGGGAAAAAAGGAGAGAGAGAATATATAGAACCCATCATGTACATCTCCTTCAAAAACCTTAATAGAAAAAATTAAATGAGAAAAATCCTTGGGCGAATTTTCCAAAAATAACCTTGAATGCTCAAAATAGGTTTGACAGTGATCCTACTTGAAAAGAACCCCCACTACTGAATATAGAACTACCAGTCTGCTGCCAAATATAGCTCCACTAAGAAATAAGACTTACTATCCAAAATTGCATGCCTTGCTGCCAAATATAGAGCTGTGAAGAATAAAAAATCTCCACCCTAAACACTGCACTAAATTCTACCAAAAATAGTTGTAAAACAAAATCTCTCTCTTTGAAAATCTGCATGAGCAATGCCCTCCTAAATATAGACCATGAATTGAAAAACACTTCCCTCTCAAAATAGAACTGCATGTCAAGCTGCAAAATAAACTCCCTTTGAAAATTTGCATGATCTAGGAAGCCAAAAATAGCTCTGAACTCAAGAAGTGCCTCTCCCATTAAATTTGCATGCTGCTGATAATTTCTAAGTGCATTTATTAATTGATTATTTCATCTAAATAAATAAAAGTATTCTTTACTTAGCTTTGTGTATACTTTTATTTAATAAATGAAATAATTAATTATTTAATTATTATATTCATTATATCATTAATGGTATGCATTTTTTTAATATTTTACCATTATTAATATAATAGAATATAATATAATAATAAAAAGTTAGCACATGCCCTTAGTAAAGAAATGGGTTTAAAGCCCCCCGACTAGCATGCCCTTAGGACATAAAGTCCATAGTGGGAGTCAAAGAATCGACCATTATTTACAATAATGAGCAACTTTAAAAAAATAAAACAAAGCCCATTAAAATCTCAAAAACGAGATTAGGGCATTGTGGGTAAAAGGGATTTGAATCTCTATCAATATGGCATTTTATTTTTATCCATTTTGCATCTCTCTATCTTCTGCTGCCATGCAAACACCCTAAAACTAGGGTTTACATTGTTATGGGAGCTCTAACTAGAGTGGTATTGAGGTTTTATTACTTGGAGTTTGGATCTGAGGCATGAATATATATTTGAAGCTTGCATGAACTCAGATATTTTCCTCAGTAAGTGATCTTTTCTCAGCTATTCCCATAGCTTGTATGGGATCTTGTGAATAGTTTGTACTTTATAAATAAAAATGTATTACATGTAGATGTTTTTCTTTCTTGATTCAAAATTTTCATATTGGAAATAAGATACTTGTATGGCATACATGTTTATTTAATAAAGATAGCAAACTATTGGAAAAAAATTGTGTACCTTTTTGCTGCAATACATGTGACCTGTTATAGGTCACCAAAATTTTAGGTGTGATAAAATTTTGGTAACATAACATTTAGATAATAATAAACAAAGAGAAGTAGAGGAAGAAGTTTTGTTATATTTGGATATTTATAAGAAAACCCTGTTAGAAATTGAAGACAAAACACCAGAACAGTCGTATGATATGTGAGATGCTAGAAGACTATCAACAATGCAAGGGGACAAGCATGTAAAGATATAAGAGTTGTTATCTGTTTGTGTTTCTACTACTCCAAAGGAGATGGATAAGACACTTGAGGTTGGACATAGGAAAATATTTAACAACAAACATAGAATCATAAGTCTTATATTAGGAAGAGTAAATGAGATAATCAAGGAGACCCACAAGGCATGGGTTAAGTTCTTTGAAGAGAACAATTGTTTTTGTACTTCATTGGAATAAAAAATAGATATTGCAGACATTCTGGTTGAAGGAAAAGGAAAGGGTATTATGGGTAATTCACCCTCAATTTTGAAAAACATTCAGATAGTGAAAATTGAGCCCCCAGTAGATACAAATGTACAAACAAATATTGAGATACCAACAAATACAGAGAGTGTAAAGGTTGGTAATGTACATGTTTCTAGTGTTGAGGATAACAATCCTCTAGATTAGATTGTACAGGATGAGGATAAAGTTCCTAGGGAGGAAAAAATGGTTATTGAGATTGCACCAAGTGGTGAAGCCACCGATGCAAGTGAGGAAGCTAGAAAGGTTAAATCATTAGAGGAGATGAAAGAGGAATCCAGCAAGGAACCAGTAGTGAGTTCATCATTGTTGTCAATTAACACCTCAAAATTTGAAAAGAAAAGCATAACCGAGGTGAGCTCTATTGAACTCATGATGATGATTGCACAAAAAATGTTGAAGGAGGGATCTATGGATAAAGGGATTATTGATCAGTCTATTATTGTTTTGCATAGACTAGTTCCAGAGTGCAAGTTTGATAGAAAAGCAAGCCCATTCAGCAAGCTTAAGACAATCACTTAGCACATTTCAAAGGATTTTCAATCCTTGTAGTAGATATCAAACTGGAAAGAACTAGAGAGATTCACACAGGAAAAGAGAGCTACATTCGATCAAATGATTGAGTATGAAAGGAAGGAAATCAATGATAAGTTGAAATTGATAGATAATTCTTTAAAGCAGTGTACAAATATTTAGAGAGGTTTACTTATAGTTAATTTGGATAAGAGGATTAAGGAATCTCAGGAGAAAATTGCAGGTATAGCCAATTCTTTTGATGGATTGAATTCATTAACTACATTTATTGATGGTCAAATTTTAGTTTTGGAAGCCCAAGTTTCTTCTCTTGAGAAGGAAAAATTTAAAATCATAAAAAGAGCCAGAAGTCTTAGAGGTTTGGTGAGTCCCTAGTTGGATTCACTTAGTGTATATAAGGAGTGTGAAGATATGATTGGTAACCCCACACCATCAAAGTTAAATGAAAAATAGTCATTTTCCCATATGCTAAATGGACTTGTATCTATTTCCGGTACATTCAAATCTAGTTGGGATCCTTACCTAGAGATTTTGGAGAATGCCTATCCGGAAATTTTCAAATATATTAAGCTCCAATAAGGTATTTTTGGGATATTCATTGTACAGTATCTTTCACTATTTGTCCTAGTTTTGGATCATTGGTATTTTTTTTTTTTGGGGGGGGGGTTATTTTTTATGGTACTGATGTCAAAGAGGGAGAGATATTGATGTGAAACAAAAAAGAGGGAGTTTTATACATTAGGGGGAGTATAGATAGAAAATTATGAAAGTATGGATTATTTTGTATTGATGGATATTCAGCTCAAGGGGAGTAGGCTTGGGATGAAAGCGACAGATGAAACAATGATCATTTTTCACATGAGTGTTGCCATCAATTCCAAAGAGGGACACTGTTGGCAATTCACACTCAATTAGTTTGTTTCAATATGTTGTCACTGATGGCAACATGGAAATTTATTCCAGCTTCATGTTTTAGTTCGGTTGTGTACTAGCAGGGACTATATCGGCATCGACACTAATACCAACAGGATGGAAGGAATTCTCAGGTTACTGGCAATGTAGGATGACATGGTTTAGAATCATGTTATTGGTATTGGGGGCTGACATCACTTGGATCTGACATTGGCAATTGTTTTTGATATTCATGTATTTATGTTATCTAGTTGACATGTATATTGATATTGTAATTGTCTTTGTAAGCCAACATAAGGCATGATAAATTGTATAGGGTATATAGGTTATTTGGTTAGATCATTTCGATATAGGGTATGTATATATTTAATGGGAAGGAAATAATGAAGGATATGCGAAATATATGAGAGATATTATGTATGTGAGGATATTTTTTTAAAGGGTTATTTTGGTAAGGGTTTAGGGTTTTGGACCAAAATAGATAGAGCTTAACTGAAACTGTATTCAGGCATAGAAGATGCTATCTTCACAGTTCATTCATTTCTCCAGATTGTAGTCTAGATTTGTAGCAGTGTGTTATAGGATGTAAGCCTTCCTACAAGTGCAGGCCCTTATATTTTGTAATATCTCTTCATATGGCTAGTGAATTGATATTATGGGTCACAAATCTCATCGTGGTTTTTCCTCTTTGAGGTTTTCCACATATAATTTTGTGTGTTATGGTATCTATTTATGTGATTGACCTATTTTTTGCTTTACTTCTTTCAATTCTATATGTACCGGTATACCGGTTGGTGTATGCATGTTTTAATAAGGTTAAAATTGATCATTTGGTAGAACACTGATTCATCCCCTCTCAGTGCTCTTGAATTCCAACAAAAATACTTGCCAAGTTCTATGTAGTGTACAATGAGTGGAACGACCTACTATCTAGTGAAGATTTCCTAACTTGGAGGAGAAATTTTTTCAAAGAGCATCCATGGTTGCTCATTGTCAATGAACAATTAGATTGTTACCATTTAAATGTGTCAACAAAGGAAGTGAAGGATTTCCATGTTAATCATTCCCTATGAGCATCATTGGGAGGAATAGTCCTCACAATAAATGATAGGTTATACGGTGAGGAACTATTTTTGTACAATCCATTTACTAGAAAAGAAACTCAAATTCATGTTCACATGAAGAACGTTCTTGAAGAGGAATGAGTGCAATGTGCTATAGTATGCAATCCACTATGCAATCGGTGCAATGTGCTATAGTATGAAGAGGAATGGGTGCAATGTGCTATAGTATGCAATCCTATATGTGAAACATTTGTCCAACTTCCTCAAAGTTGGAAAGTAAGAAAAGAGCATGGGATAACAGTGGGAGACATTTTGTGGAAGGGCGACTGATATAAAGTAGTAGAAGTGCACAAGGAATTCATAGAGGCTTATGACTCTAGAAACAATCATGGGTTATCATACAATAGGTTACAAGACAAACTACTATGAGTATATTTTTTTTTAAAGGTTTATTTTTCTATATCATTGGAGACTTTGATATTGACAGTGAATGTGGTGTTATGGTTTTCAACATTAAAGATAACTGCACATGCCACATGATGAATATGTTTTCTCCTATACCCCAAACTTCTCCTCCATGGTTGGAGCCTTACCTATATGTATGTGGGTCATAAATTTTTCTCATAAAGCAAGATTCAATTCTATTATATTTGTGGGAGTTAGAGTACGACAGTAATCTAAACACAACTTCAAACCTATCCTGGAAGGTGATTTCAGTGATGCCTCAAGAGGTTTTGGAGTTTGCTAATTTAGGCTTAGATCTCACAAAAGCAAGGAAATGATGTTCTACAGTACGCTGGTTCAAATCCTTCCCAGCCAAGAATTATATATGCTTCGTAAGAGAAGGCGATGTAAATGTAGTTTTCTTCAATACAGAAAGTAGATCATGGAGTTGCTTCTCAGTAGTTGATAATGTAGAGAAAAGTGCCAATGTTGATTATGCATATGGCTTTGACCCGAGGTCTGATATATCATTTTAGTGGCTTTTAATTGTTAAAAACACTACTATTAGTCTTTGATTAATTTATAATAATATCCATTTTGTAAGAGACGGTACTAGAAGTCTACTCCTCTTTAATAAGCACAATAGATTTTGGAGTTGCTTTTCAGTGGGTGATACTATAGAAAACTATAAATGTTCTTATTATGCATATGTTTATAAACCAAGGTCTAATATATATATATATATATTTTGATAAAAGTGGATAGAACCACTGAACTATATTAAATTTTAAAAGTTTTTTTTATAGTGTCTGGTTCAAAAAGAACTAAAGGGAAAGAACCAGTAAGAAAACCCTTTAGTATTGCTTAAGTAGCACAAGCTTATTATACCCAATACCAAATGCCCATTGGCATAGTACATCAAAAAACCCATCCCAATTACATAAGCCGCATTAGATATAAAGGAAGCTGCCAATAGAAGCATATAGAAGGAAGATTAAAGTATGATCACTGAAGGATGCATATCCATTGCTGCCAAAAAACACCAGTCTGAGCCACCCCTATCTATGAAACACAATTCTCTAACCACTAGTTAGAATGATACCACATAGCAGAAATGAAACCATAATCAGACACCCTATCAAAATAAACATTGTGATCTAGCATAACAGAACCCACATGAAAGAAAAACCACACCAAATAAGGAGGTAGATGAAGACAACAAACATGCCCTTCATTACTTCAAAAACTCTAAAACTGAGGAAGGGATCTCATCCACACTTACCTCCCGCATATTAGCATCACTGTCAATGGCTAAATTAGCCAAGAAATCTGCAATCTTATTCACTTTCCTATAATAGTGGGAAATCAAGAAAGAATAAAAAAAGTCTAATTTTTGTAAAATATGATCAAGTATATATTGTAATTGCCAACAATTCGACTTCTTTTTCATGACACTTTGAATAATACCCATAGAATCACCCTCAATTATCAAGTCCCTAATTCCCAAAGATATAGCCATATCCAAACCAAAGGACAAAGCAAAGAATTCTGCACAATTGTTAGACTTGAAACCAATCGCATGACAACGAGCCTGAATAAATCTTACCTTATGACCATAAATTACCATACCTGCCCCTGCCAGGCCAGGGTTCCCACGAGAAGCACCATCAAAATTCAATTTAAAGTGCCCTTGTGGACGAGGTTTCTAGCAAAAAAAATTTCTCTTACTTTTAGCTTAGTAATCAAAGATACAAAATGGATATTAGGGTAACAACATATACAAATAAAAATTTAAACATACAAATGTTAGATATATCATACAATTGATGCTATTATCATGAAATAACCAACAATTGAGTCCAAAAGGTGGATACAACATATAACATTGTACTCTTAAGTTAAAATATAAGAGATATACATGTATTATAAATCTAACAAATTAAAAACATAAAAGATACATAGAATAAAAACATATGTGTGAGGTATTGAGTATGTACTGTATGTTAGTGGAAATGAAAATAAAAAATTTATTAGAAACAATGATAATTTTGATAAGAATTAATTAAATCAAGAAAAATATTGGAATTTTGTTAAGTTTTGAGAACCAAAGTCATTACATGGATGATAGTCCAAAGGAAGTTGTGAGAACCAAAATCTTATAGCAACCCACTTACTTTTAAAAGCATCCAAATTAATCGATCACCATTGAAGGTAAAGAAAAGTCTTTTAGAAAAACCATAGACCTCCTTGAAGAACACTAGAGCAACCCTCATAGGAAACCATTCATCAAAGCCTTCACACTAACCAAGCCTGAATCATTCTAGCTAAACACCTAGCTGCTGATAAAAACAATGAACTTGTTTTGTGTTGAAGAAATCTCCCAATGTGAGATATACTGTAACCCAAAAGATGTTTTGATTACCAAAGAATGAGGAGGAAATATGGTAGGGTGTTACAGATCTATAGAAGTGGAAACCCTAAAATAACAACCCTTCGAGATACATGGAGGCGAATGCACTTCTTGAGCCAAAAATGAAACAGAGGCCTCCACTATGGATGCAAACCCTTGAGAAACCTCCCATATCAGAACCAGGGAAAGGTATAGAGGCCACTTTGCACTTCCCAACAATAGCAAACATAATAGACATACCAACACCTGAATAATTTATCTCCACCTTGGAAATAACCATACTTAGGTTTTTCCTAAGATAAGATGGGGACCCATCTTCTAAATTTTGACCCAACACTGGCATCCTTATCATTAACCAAAACAGACACCTAAACAATAAAGAATAAGAATATGCATCAAGGGAAATGAAAGCCCAATGCAACTCAAATTAAAAGGAGACAAAAACATCCAATGAGGGAGGGGTATGGATAAAAGAGGACGTAAGGTGCCTTGCTTGAATGAGAATATCAAGCAACAACCTGTCATTAGATAAATTTAAAAAAAGAATGCCCGTCGATATCACCATCAAGACCAACATAGAAAATACCTTCCCTCGTAAATCTAAAGAACTCCCTCCAACAAACAAGCAGTCCTCAAAGTGTAAGGCAAAGCCCATCACTACATGTAGAGACTCTCAAGCAAAATCCTAAGCATGTCCTATGCTTGTAGCACTACCCGCTTTCTCTAATCGGGGAAACTCCTAGTCCTCTATATTGTGATCCCCTACCTAATATCATAAACTAATTTTCAAAACTATTCCTAAAGAAAAAACATCAAATTATCCAAACGCTATTATAGGAATACAATAGATAAATATTTTCAAATTTGATTAATTAGTTTCAAATTAATTCATTTAAAATATATCATTTCTATTTTTTCATTATAATATAGATATATTATTTTAAAATAAAAATATTATAATTATGTTAAATTTATTCAAATTAATTAATTTCAAATATATCATTTCTATATTTTCATTATCATATAGATATATTATTTTAAAATAAAAATATTATAATTATGTCTAATTTATGAATTATTTGTTTTTTATATAAAAAGGAAAAAATATTGATCATCTTTTCTTTTAATAATTAGGATTTTCTTTGTCATTGTGCATGAGCTGACATGCATGCTTAGATGCTAATTCTTCATAGAATAATCATATCACCACCCTTTCATTTACACTTAGGTGCATAGCTCCATAAACACAAATTTATCACCATGTTTTACATGGAAAGCATTTCTAATCCAAAGATGTGCATTTTTTATTAATTAAACCAAATAGTTCTAAAGTAATATTAAATAATTCTTAACCCTTAAAATAAATCAATTTATAATGACTAATATTAAATTATGGTTAATTAAAGTAATCAATAAAAGTGCAATTACAATTAGGATTCAATCAAGGTTATAATTCAACTAGAATTAGAAAATTAGTCAATAATGGTTGCAATTAGTATTAAGGTTATGTTTAACAATATAGTTTTACAAATAAATTGGGTTAAGATTAGGGTTCTATTGTATTTCTAAAATTATTTAGTTTGATTTATAATTATATTTTTTTCTTTTTTTAATTTATAAAAATCATTTGTATGAAGATTATGCACAAGTATTTTTAAAAAAAATGATATTGGCAAAATATAATTTCCATATAACAATTAAGAAATGACTAGAAAGAGAGAATTGAGGGTCAAGGAGAAAATTACAATGAGAGATATGTTTAGGGCATGGATTACACTTGAATTATGGTTAGGGTTCAATAGGGTTAGGGTTAAAATTAGATTAGGGTTTGAAGATACAATTATGGTTACAATGTAATTAGGGTTAGAATTAGAATTGGAAATAGGATTAGAGTTAGGGTGCAATTAAGGTTATAAGAAAACTAACGTTAGTGTTTAGTTACAAGTGGGATTCAAGTAGGGTTAGAGTAAAATTAAGACTATAAAAAAAATATTTAAGTTAGAAGTACCTATTTCTTTATCAATTAATCAAATTAAAGTGCAAGAAGGATATCTCTATTCTTATTATATATATATTATTTAACATATATAGACTAGTCAAATATTTTTGAACTTTAGAAAAGTTTTTGTTTTCTTGTTTAAAACTAGAAGTACTAATAGCTAGAAAATATGTAATGATAATATTATAATATAATGTAATACTATAGTATAATATGATAATAGTGTAATTATATAATACAATAATATTTAATAATATATAATAATAATATTATAATATTAATATATAATATAATTTTTATTAATAATGTAACATTATTATCTATTAACTATAATGATTATTTTAATAGAAAATTATCTTAATTATATTATACATTTTCTTTTGATAAAAGTTGATTTACCACTAAATTTTATTATTATTTTAATTTTTACATGGTGTCTGGTTCAACAAGCACTAGAAGGAAAGAGCCAGTAAGAAAACCTTCCAGTATTGCTCAAAAAAACTTAAGGCCTACCTATTCATTACAAGAAGCCTCAAGGGCATATTCAAAACCCCCTCTCCCACATTGCATGGAAAGCCCATTGAGTACAAAGGGGCTACCATAAATGGCATACAAAAAGAAACCAATTGCAAATATTTAATATAAGATCATCCCTTTAGCTGATGGTAAAAAAATATAAACCTTCACATGTGCATGAAATTTCAATTCCTAAAAATTTAACATCCTCGTAACACACCTGGATACACAAAACAAATTTCCATCCCATCTATTAGCAAGAAAGTCATGAAAAGATATGAAACCACTGTAAGTGAGCAGACCATAATCAAAACCGTGAACAAACAGAGTATAATCCATATCAAGAGAAGAGCAGTATGCTGAGACTAAGAAGGAATTAGCCAGAGCCCGAGCCATTTGAGTAACCATAAGAAAAACCATGCAAAAAATAAGAAAACAAGAAACCATTTTAGGTATCCTAAAACCTGCATTTTCCACTAGCCAAAATTTATCCACCACCTTCCAAGCCACATAAAAAGCATCTGAATAAAACATATTAAAAACCTGCCCAAGTTCCTCATCTTCGAATGCATGAAAATCATGAACCTCAAAAGGAAAGAAATGACAAAAGGTTGAAATGCTGAGAACACTAATATCACAAGCTCATATACCTCAAACATATATATCACAAACCACATAACATGCGACATCATAGAAAATATTGTGTGAAAGAGATGCTCGATATCTCACAGGAGCCGAGATAATCAACTCACTCAGAAATACTAGAATCCAAATTCATAATTAATACACAATGATCCCAAAGATACCACCAACCTTAATGAAGTAACAAACAAGGAACCACCACACAAAACCATTCTCCAAAATAATTGCAATAGTATAGCTTAGAGAAGGAAAAAACCATGCATTGTGACAATCATTCACTTATGAATGAACAATCCAATATACCCAGTGTAGCATCGTAAATTGTACGCACTCGCTAGGGTGGTACAATTTCACACCTAGTTTAGCACCCACCTTAGTGCATTTTACATTCTGCATTGCATTTCTCCTTAAGTACTTAATTAATCAAATTAATTAGGTCTAAGGTCCTATTTCATCATCCTTTGCATCATAAAGTTGGGCCCTTTCACTAAAGCGCACCCTTCGCATTTTATTCCTCCTATACATCACTTAATCAAAAACCCTAATTAAGTCCTATTTCAAACTTGGGGGCTTGGTTTCGGGGTCAAAACATCTCGAAATCACCTGTAACTTCAGGATTCTCTCTAAAATCATCATATCCGACGGCCCTGAAAATTTGGTGAAAAGTTGTCGAGACCGTGGCGCCCGGAGTGCACATGGTCCCGAACATTTTTCCCGAAATTTTGGGAGCATGATCCAATCATAAAATAAAGCTTAACCCCAAGAAATTGGCGGGATATTCAATCTCTAGGTCGGCCAAAAGACGAATTTGCGATCTAGGGTTTCCTACATAAGAGCTCTCTTTCTTCATTTGAAGGGATCCGATTTTTGTTTTCAGGAACTTCATATGCAGCAAAAGAGTAGATCTTTGAGGACTTCAACAACATTCAACATCCTTCTATCAAGCATCTATCAAATTCATTCATCCACTTAGGGATTGGAAGACATTGAAGAACAATAGGAGATTACCGACTGAAGATTGGCTTGTACTCCTCCCTTGAGGGTTGGGTATGATTTCATGTTGTTTTCATGTCTTTACATAAGCTTCAATACATCATTTATTCATGCTTTAGATCACATTTCATCTTGATTTAGAGAATTTACATTATCATTTACAAGCAATTAGGGTTTACTTTCTAGGTTGCTCTAGTTTGCTTTCTTGCATTTTAGGACCTTGCACACACACTAGGTCTGCACACACAATACATTTTACAAAACAACTTGGCTATTCATGGAGGTGGAAATCACCGAAGCGGGGGTTTGACTAAGGCAAAGCCCTATATAGCCGCCCATCCCCCCTTTTTCAGATATCATTGTAGGTTTCGGGATTCGGACGACGCCGCGGGATATAGATCCGGAAAGAGAAGGTCGAGACAGCATTCTGTGTCAAGTTGCAGAGCAGAAGACTGGGACAGGGGCGCTGGGTGCCCTGGTCCTGCCAGGATAGGAGCGCTGGGTGCCCTGGTCCCTGGGACAGAGGCGCTGGGCGCCCTGGTCCTCCGGACAGACAGCCTTCAGACAGCTTCCCGACAGTGTTTCAGAGTGCAGAACAACAGTTTCCGGTGCAGTTTTCAGGATAGTGGCGCCCGCGCCCCCACCCCGAGCATTCTCAGTCTGATTTTGACTCTGGGTACATATCTGCATTCTTATTTCATCCTTGTACTTACAGCTGTTCATTGTTTAATCTCAATTCTGCAATCTTGTTATTAGTTCATACTTGCATTTTGGGATTAGGGTTTGAACTTGTATCATTTTAGCTTTCAATTTCAACAAGGGAATAGAAATCCTAATAGATATCCCGTGGCTCTCTCTTTCACCAAAATAAGTAGCCAATTGTGCGATATCTCTAGGCTCTTTCGTATTCCGTAATGTGTGTCAAAAGGTAGGATTAGGGCATGTTAACCTAGTCTCGCTTTTTCCCCTACACATTTTGGTGAACCCGACGTGAATCTATCATTGCTTCCTCTTGCATTGCATTTGTCAGATCTAGATCTAGAGTTAGTGTGTCTTTCATTTCATTTTCATTAAAAGAGAAAAAAAAAGAGGAAAAAAAAAAAGTGTGTTTCTTTGCATCGTGTGTTTAAATTTTATGCAATCTTTTCAAAGTGTCAGATTTTTATTTGCAAAATGTTCATGCTTTTGATGATTATTATGAGTATAACCAAGATGAATTAGATGAAGCTTTAGATGAGTTTTTAAACCCTAAGGATGCTAAACCTTCATTTTACCAAAAACTCATAAACCTTATTACTATGCCATTTAGGTGTGATGAGAAAGATAAGTCAAATGATTCCTCTCAAGGATACATTCCTATCCACTCTTCCCCTGAATCTAGTAACATGGTTGTTTTCAATAATCCCCTCTATGAGGAGATGTCTCCTTTTGAATCAAAAGACAAACCTTTTAACCGATATGATCATGCTTTGTTGGACGATGCTCTTGATGACTTTGTGGCTTTGTCGAAATCTTTAAACAAGAACAAGACCTCTAAATTGGTTAACATGATAAACTTGAATGAACATAATAAGCCTCTCTTTGAAGTCCAAGGTGCTTATCCTTCTCCCACCTTTCAAGTTCCTAAATCACCTCTCCTTACTGTCCAAGGAAGGTATGATCATGATTCCTTTCGCACCCCGAATAAACCAATCATCACTGTACAAGGAAGAAAACCTATAAGTCCTTACAATTATGCTAAGCAAATAACTAGAGAGAGTTATCATGTGGTTGCCCATACTTATCACACCAGAAATAATAGGCAACCTAATCCTCCTCCTGTTATTCCAGTTTCTCTTCCTAATCCTCAACCAATTCTTCCTCAAGCTCACCGTATTTCGCAAGTTATGGGCAAGGAATATGATCTCATAGAACAACTTAAAGCTACCCCTGCTAAGATATCCCTTTGGGATTTGATTCAAACTTCTTCCGCTCATCATGGAATGTTACAAGATGCCTTGAAAGATTTGAATGTTCCTCCACTGAATACATCTAGTAATATAGCATCTTTTGTTAACTCTGTGATGAATCCTAAAGCTCAAATTGTGTTTACCCAAGATGAGTTGCCTACTAGTGAAATTCAACAACAATATGATCCCTTGATGATTGTGGTTATCATGAAAGACACTGCTATAAGACGAACACTAGTAGATAATGGCTCTGGCCTTAATGTGTGTAGTATTAATCTATTGCATAAGATGAATGTGGATACGTCTCTTATTGAGCCTGACTCTCGTCCCATTCGTGGCTTTGACAATGTGGCTAAGACTTCATTGGGTATCATCACCTTACCTCTCACAGTGGGACCTGTTACTTTGCCTACTCCTATCCATGTTATGCCGGGAAATTTAACATACAACTTGTTATTAGGGAGGCCTTGGATTCACAACATGCAAGCTGTCCCCTCTACGTTGCATAGACAAGTTAAATTCGTTTATAACAATAAGACATATACTTTGATAGGTAATACTAATTTTCAAGCTTGTCTACAAACATCTAATTCTAAAGGAGATTCTTCTAAGCCATCCTCGTCTAGTGATGACTCTTTAAACAAGAAACCTATCGATGAGTCTTCGCTCTCTGATGATCAAAATCCTTTGGATGAGTCGGGAACTCCTAAAGAAGATCCTTCTCGACTTGAAACTACACATAAAAAGGATTTTGATCCTGAGAAGGTTCTCGCGGAAGATGATTGGGGATCTCTTGATTTTAACCCTACCTTTGTAGGTGAATACAAGGTTCCTTCTAGAGAAATTAAAGTTGAAAAGAAGAAAGAAGCTGAAAATCACAAAGTTGAAAAGAAAGATAACAAAGCCTGGGCATGATACTGAAAAATGTTTTTCTTTAAAGGGTAAAATTCAAGATTTGATTGATAATAATACTATTTCTGTTTCTGGAGTGAATGATAAAGGCAATACATCTGTAGCTCCTCCTAACCAAAATCTTCAGATTTTTACTGATCCATTACCTTCTCATACCTCTAATGCAATTGAGGCTAATGATTCCTCTCTCTCATCTGATGGTCTTGTGTCTATGACTCCGAATGTGATTAACTTTGTAGAGCAGCAAGAAAACCCTAAAGAACCTTCCATCACATTTGATTCCAGTGAAACCATTAGGGCACCTGATGGTCCTTTATACATAGTTGCAAAAGTCAAGAATACACCTTGTCGTGGAGTGCTTATTGATCCTTCGTGCATGGTTAATGTTATTACTGAAGAATTTCTTTTTACTTTGCAATTGAATCAAGTGATCTATGACAAAACAGATGTGGTTGTGAAACTATTTGATGCATTTTCTTCTCCTGCAATTGGTTCTATTACATTGCCTATTGAGGTCCATAACAAATCTCTTGATGTGAACTTTGCTATTATTCCATCTTCCGAACAATTTCGTGTGAAGCTTGGCTATCCTTGCCTATCTTCCATGAAAGCTATTGCTTCTCCTATTCATAAGTGTTTGAAATTTCCCCATAATGGTGAAATTGTTACTGTCAATCATAGTCTCTTTAAACCAGCTGAAAGAACTTCTAGCGTTCCTATTGATTACTTTTGGCCTAAACAATTCCAATCTCTTCCTCCGCGAAGTGATCATCTTTTCAAATCTTATCAAAAGTGGAAAATGGATATGATCCTATCTCTAAGTGAACCTAGAACACCTAAACTTGACATTCCTATCGTTCTTGAGAAGGAAGTTCTTCCTTTGAAAGATAAAACTAATGTCTTTCCTCAAGAAGATTCCCAACCCATCCCTATGGATGTGACTATGTCTATGCCTAATAAACTTCCTAAAAGTAGACCTATACCTCCTCGTCATGATGGACTTGGTCTTCTCCCTAAACCAAATATTCCTCCTTTGTATGGAGCAGTCCCTCCTCCTTCTTTTTATAGAGAGAAGAGACCTTCTTCTTCTCCTATTATCCAGCCTAAGAGACCACAACCTAAACACCCAAGTGATAAGGATGAGAATATTCCTCCTCCTCAATCTTCTCAACTTCCTACTAAGACTAGACGAAATCATTCTGCACGTGAACGCCGACGAAAGCGTCGTCTTAGGGCTCAAGCAGTCGCTTCTCAAACTTTGCAATCCCCAAAAACACCTTCAACAAGCATTATTCCATTTTCTCCAAAATCTCCAAAACATAAGATGCATGATGGTCTTGATCCTGTGCGAGTTAAAGACCCTATTTTTATAAATCTTGATGATGCTATAGATGAAAATGTTATTCATGATGAAAATGTTACTCCTCTTGCTTCTGATAGTGAATATGAACTTGTTGATATTGATAACCATTTATCTAATGAATTTTCTAAAGCACTTATCGTAGCTCCTAGACAAGAACAACGTGGCTTGGAACATGAACATAGCCCTTGTTTGGATCTTGTGATAGCTCCATCTGCTGTGTTGAACGTTCCTCCTCTAGCATGTTCCCTGCCTTCCGGAAACATTGATCAGCAAGATCGGGGGGTAGATGACGTGCTAGACTAGTTACATTAGCATAGCAGATTCTCTCCCCCTCTCTTTTGTTACTTCCTCTATGTGTTATTCTCATTCTTCTATTTGTTGTCCTTAGTGTTGTCTACTTGAGGACGATGCAAAGCATTGAGATCTCTCGATCTCTCTCATGTTGACTCAAAAGACACATGTGTTCCCTTCTTCTAGGTGACCTTCCTTGATTGGGGAATGACGAACAATTATGCATACATACATATGATGTATATACATGAATTATCATACAGCATACTGACCCCGAGGAAAGCGAAGTCACCTCGTGCTTTGTGTTTTGTGTCTATTACCCTTGGGTTTATCTCACACTTGGGGGTTAAATCCTTGCGATAACGTGCTCCTTTCTCTTTTTCATTTTCTTATATGTATCACTACCTTAAAGCAATCACCCTCGATAAGGCGTGTGCGATCGCTTTAACGTAGGGGGGCATACATCCCGTTCATATCTTTTCAAGATACTTGAGAATTTCTTGACAAATTTAGCTTTGCCTTGAAAATTTTTGATATCTTTCTTGCATGACTCATAGTGAGGGAACCTTACTACTGACAGTCATGGTTCTCCCTTGTGATCTTCCCTTTTACCTTTTCAATCGAAGTCGTAAGATCCTTAGTCCACTGGGGGCTTGGTGTGTCTTGCCTCCTTGACGTGGTGAAAGTCTTTCAATATTGTTTCCTTGTACTTTACCGGAAGTATGAGCATACATACTCCCGCTAAAGTGGGGGCTAAATGTAGCATCCTAAAATTGCGACACTTGCAATTTCAACTGCATTTCGGTCTTCACGATGGCGACGCAACACGCAACCTGAATGGAGACCCCGAAACCTGATTATTACACCAAAAACTGCATTTTCTTGCACCCTGGCCTGAACCTCCTTTGCACCCTGCTGTCCTGGGAGGTGGGACTAGGGCGCCCAGCGCCCTGGTCCCTGGGTCCTATTTTGGGCCCGGTCTCCTAAGGGGTCTTGGGTCTTTTTGTTTGCAAATTGGAAATTAAACTTTCTTGGTCGGCCTAAGGTCGGGAAAATCAGTCTATCAGCCCTAAATGACAAGTATATAAACTACATTTTCCTCTCCCATTTGGGGAAGAAGGACATATGTATACAAGCATGGAAACTATACTCAAACATTCAAGCATTCAAGCATTCAAGCATTCCTTCTAAGTCTCCATTCAAGGCTAAGTGTTGCATTCAAGTCAAGGATTCAACCATTGAAGAGGAGATCACATACTACATGCTACAACATACAACATACAACATCTATACCTTCGCACATAAGGATACAAACATCCTTAGAACAAGGTATTAGTACTTGTTTTACAGACATTTACATTTACAACACTTGCTCATTTCTTGGTTAATTCCAAAACTGGGGTTTGACCTAAAGGCAAACCCCTAATCCCTAACCCCCCAATCGTCTTCGCTTTTCTGTGTGTAGGTTGCAGGTACGAGGCTGAAATTGAAGATCTGGAATCCTTGTGCAGAGACGAATAGATCCCCCTTCGTTTCGCTGATTTTTCGGAGGACCGTGGCGCTCGGGCACCATCGTCCCGACAACTTTTGCTCAAATTTGCAGGACAGCGCCGTATCGACATTTTACTGCTAATTCCAGGTCCGCAGCTTCATCCTATATCCCTAACTCAGTTTATAAGTGAATCTTTCTCACTTTCTATGCATTCCTAGCTTAATTCTTCTATCAACATTCTTTACAAAAGAGGGTAGCCTTGCTTTCTTAACCCTTGAAACACATTTAGCATCCAATCTTGCATTGCGTGGGATTGGATCTTGTGGGTTTCAACCCCTCTTTTGAATGTAAAGTCTCTCCCCTAAGTGAAAACCATCAACCCTAGTGAATCTCCCTTCTCTCTCCTTGGAATTGGAAGAGGGGAGAGCAACTAGGGTTCGATCGCGATTTTCCGCTTTACAGTAATCTTCTCATAAGTGACACCACTGATGTTAAGATGGATCCTTGCAATAAAGAGAAAGTTATTAAAATTGGAAAATGTTTGGATGAAGAGGAACAAAAACAATACGAAGAATTATTGCATGAATTCCCTAAGATCTTTGCTTGGACATATTCTGACATGCCTGGTATAGATCCTAAGATTGTTACTCATAATATTGTCTTAGTTCCCGATGCTAAGCCCATGAAACAAAAGATTCAAAAAATGAATCCTAAGGTGGCTCTGCTTGTTAAGGCTGAGATTGAAAAATTATTGGCAGCTGGATTTATCCGCCTTATTGACTATTCCCCATGGATTTCAAATATTGTCACTGTGGCTAAACCAGACAACAAAATAAGAATGTGTACCGACTTTCGGGATCTAAATAAGGCTTCTTTAAAAGATGATTTTCCTCTTCCAAACATTGACATGATAGTTGATTCTACGGCAGGACATGCCTTGTTATCCTTCATGGATGGTTTTTCAGGATACAATCAAATTTTCATAAACCCTCAAGATCAATTCAAAACCGCTTTCACCACTCCCTGGGGTACGTTTTGTTGGATAATGATGCCTTTTGGACTTAAAAACGCCGGTGCAACTTATCAACGAGCGATGACCCTTATCTTTCATGATTATATGCATAAGATTTTAGAGGATTATGTTGATGATATTTTAGCTAAATCCTTTCTTCGCATGGATCATGTTAAAATCCTCCGTCAAATCTTTGAAAGAATTCGTAAATATCACATGCGCTTGAATCCCCGAAAATGTGTTTTTGGTGTGGATAGTGGAAAACTGTTAGGATTCATAGTTTCGCATCGTGGGATTGAGGTGGACACTAAAAAAATAGATGCTATTGTTAACATGCCACCTCCTCGAAATGTCTCTCAAGTTAAAAGCTTACAAGGAAAGATTCAAGCTATTCGCAGGTTCGTGTCTCAACTTGCGGATCGTACCTTTCCTTTTACTCAACTTCTTAAAAAGGATACCACTTTTCAATGGAATGAGGATTGTTAGCAAGCATTTGAAGATTTAAAAGTGTATTTGGCTAGTCCTCCTATTCTTCAACCTGCCGAACCTTCTAAACCCTTCCTTCTGTATACAGCTGCTTCTTCTCATGCTCTCGCAGCATTGTTGGCACAACATGATAAAGATAGTAAGGAATGTCTGGTTTATTACATAAGTCATACCTTACTCGATTATGAGACCCGATATTCTGCGATAGAAAGACAATGCTTGGCCGTGGTGTTTGCGACTCAGAAATTGAGACATTATCTTTTAAATTCAGAAGTCCACGTCATGGTAAAGTTTGATCCTTTGAAGCATCTTTTCTCTAAAACTGATTTATCAGGACGTCTAGCTAAGTGGGTTATGATGTTAACTGAATTTGACCTTAAATTTGTTTCACAAAGAGCAATTAAAGGACAAGCGTTGACCGATCACTTAGTTGAGGCCCCTTCGCCTTTCTCCTTCCCTAACCCTGAGTCCTTTCCTGATGACTTCATTCTTTCTATAGAGAAAGATGAAACTTGGGAGTTATACTTTGATGGCTCTAAATTTCGTACGGGATCGGGGGCAGGTGTTGTTCTGGTTTCTCCTACAAAGAAACCTATTCCCTTATCATACCGTCTAAATTTCCTATGTACCAATAACATTGCTGAGTATGAGGTTCTTATAGCGGGAATAAAAGCAGCCTTAGCTCTGAATATAAAACACATACATATCTATGGAGACTCGCAATTGATTATAAGACAAGTAACAGGAATGTATCAAGCAAAACAAGACAAATTATCACAATATAAAGACCTTGCTATCTCTTTATTACAAAATTTCGATTCTTATACCATGGAACCCGTTCCTCGAAAAGATAATCGACATGCGGATGCAATGGCATGTCTGGCTTCTCTAGTATCTTTAGAGGACCCTATGGTCGATCTTAAGTTCGTTATTCACAATCTTATTTCTCCAGCTATTGAAGACGATTCTAGCTTGGTAACATGTTGTGACTTTGTAGATTTAGATGAATGGTTCTCACATATCGTAAGATATTTGATCGATGGTACCTTTCCTGATTCTGCTAATAAGAACACTAGGGCTAGAATCCGCAAGCTGTCTGCTAGGTATAACATTCTTTCTAATGTCCTCTACCGAAGGGGTTATGATGGTCTTCTCCTTCATTGTCTTAACAAGTTGGAAATCCGTGTTGATCTTGAAGAGGCACATTCAGGTGCCTGTGGGGGGAATTTTGGGGGCAAATCCTTAGTTCATAGATTGCTTCGTATGGGATACTATTGGCAAACTATGCAGAAAGATTCCTTTTTATTTGTTAAGAAAAGTCATCAATGCCAACAACACAATAATCTGATTCATGCTCCTGCCCAAGAACTTCGTTCTCAAGTAGCTTCTTGGCCTTTCTCCGCATGGGGTTTGGATCTTATTGGAAAAATCTCCCCTTCTTCATCTCAAGGACACACCTTCATTATAACAGCAACAGATTACTTTACGAAGTGGGTAGAAGCTATTCCCCTTCGCTCTACTACTGCTGAAGTGATTTGTCAATTTCTTCTAGAAAACATTATTTCTCGATTTGGGATACCTTCCACTATAATCTCAGATAATGGGACATCATTTAAGAACAAGGACGTGAAGAAATTCCTTGAGAAGTATCATATCAAACATCGATTTTCTACACCATATTATCCTCAGTCAAATGGTCAAGCCGAATCATCCAATAAGATAATTGAACAAATTCTTCGTAAAACCGTGAATAAGCATGGTAAGGATTGGAGTAACCAGTTAATCTATGCTCTTTGGGCCTACCGAACGAGTGTACGAATTGCTACGGGAACTACTCCTTATAATCTTGTTTATGGTGCTGATGCTATTATGCCCTTAGAATTAGAGATTCCATCACTTAGGGTTTCTCTCAAAGGTATAGTAGATGATGACTCTTATAGAGAACAACGACTTCAACATCTTGAGATGCTTGATGAACAGCATATAAATGCTCTTGAGCATATTCAAGCGTATCACAAAACTCTACAACGAAGCTATAATGATAAGGTTATTCAACGTTCCTTCTCAGTAGGGGACTTAGTCCTTTATGAGAATCAGCGCAATGTGAATGCCTTACCTGCAGAAAAGGGAAAATTTAGTCCTAATTGGCTTGGACCATATATTGTTATTGAGGATTATGGATCAGGTGCTTACAAAATAGTGGATGTAGATGGTACGCCTCTTAAAGAACCTATCAATGCTATGCACTTGCGTAGATATTATGCTTAATTCTTCGTTCCTCATCTATCTTCTTTTCAATTCTTCAACATTGGATAATATGTTAGTGTCTCTTAATTAAAGCAAAATAGAATTAAATATTATATTGTTTAATCTATATTGGTTCGTTCCGGACAAGCGTGTCTTCTTACTTTATAGTTTGTCTTGAATTCATTTATGTAAATTGTGAAAGATTTACATTCCATTATGCTAGCATATTATACAATGTCATTATGTGTTAAGTAGAATCGTATCATGTTGTGTTTAAAATTAAATCACATTAGTTATATGATTCTTAGACTTAATGCATATTTCTTCCTTATCATCAATGTAGTACTTGATTAAATATTTTAATTAAGTCACACATGTATCAATTTAATCATGGAGCATTGAGAAATCAATCACATGGAAATTAAATTCTGAACATACATGTACATCTACCAAATGTATTAGATTTAATCAAAAAAAAATATACATTGTTTTAAGCATTAAAGATAACACATTTGAGACAAGAGAAGCATGTATATATACATATATATATGTGTGGATCGTATACAAGTATAGGTCACTGTATATCCAAAATGTGACCTCTCTTCTACATCATAAAATCATCTCCTATCCCTAGGGCTAGTGGCTGGAGAGTGTCGACTGGACGCTCCCTCCTGATCTGGCCGTGAAGGTGGACCCATGGGTGTATAGCGCGATACAGATCATGAGTGACTCCAAGAGGAACTCCTGCGATCCCTATCCATAAGGATCGCACGATAGGTGGTAGCCTCAGTCTGAGCCACTGCTAGATCTCGCCGCGCCTGCTGGAGGTCCTCTGATAGGACTCTCTCTCTCTGTCGCGCCTGCTGGAGGTCCTCCGATAGGACTCTCTCTCTCTCCCTCCATATATCTACTTGTACTCGGAATGGGAAAAATAAATCCTCATGCCGACCCGTGTTCCCCTGAGGCCTATAGGCAATCTGTGAGGAACTGGGGATCTATGCTATCATGGAAATATCTGTCATTGCCTGCTGAATCAGGGAACGCCATTCCTGCACATTAGCTGTGGTAGTAGAACAGATTTTTCTTAGTACCATTCTATATCATCAAAACATCAATCAATCAATATAAACCTACTATACCTGGATCTCCCTCGCGCCAGTAGGGATCATGATATGGTAGTATCTGTGCCTAGGAACCGCTAGGCTCCCCTCGCTCGAATAATCTATCCACGATGGGTGTAGGCTGGACGGTACTAGGGACAGGCCTCCGTATCGCCTCATGTTCCCCCTGTTGGGGAATAAGAGGTGGATCTAGTGCTATGGTATCGTCTCCTTAATGGTGGGGAGCTGCATCTGACTCCTCCTCATCATCTCTATCCTCCTCCTCATCGTCCTCCTCATCATCCTCATCCTCGTCCTCATCCTCATCCGCATCATCACCTGCATCCTCCTCGTCCTCCTCTCTATCTGTATCCTCCTCCTCCTCCTCCTCGTCACTAGGCTGATCGCTTGTAGGTGGATCAGGATCTCCCACCTCCTCATGACCCTCTCCCTCCTCTGGCTCCTCTGACCTAGATCCCTCATCCTCGTCTCGGTCTCCATGTCTCCATGGGCTTGGATAGCCTGTCGGATGATCTGGTGGAAAGATAGGACCTGGATATGATCTCATAAACCATGAAACATATCTGCGCTGTGCTCCAGGCTCTGCAGAATAATCAGTGACTGCATCCTGATCAGATCCCTCTAGGTCTGTCATCTCAATGTCATCTACCGTCGGTCTCGCTACCGCTCTAGGTCTGGGAAGGACCCGTGAGTGTCGAGTATAGATGGGCACATCGGCTGGAACACACTGCTCTAGTCCGAACTGCCTCCGTACTCGGTCAAAGTAGAAAGGGACTATGATGTGTGAATATCGTCCCCGTAGTAGGCGGTTCCTCTGTAGACATGCTAACTATCTCTCCATACCATCCCATCTGTGCATCCGTAGGTAAGGTCTCCACACTGTCACCTCGACTGTCAGTCTGTCAAAAATCACTCTCCAATATAACAAATCTCCAAATCTCCACTCGCTAGTAAGTGGATAAGCGAACCCCCTAGGTCGCTCGCTCGCTGTACTCAGTGGAAAGCCGACGGGCCTGGTGCATGTTAAGTGCTCTAAGATCCACACCTGAAGAAGTGTGCATGTCATCAAACTGAACCCCTGTCCAAATACATACTCCTCAAGGTTGTGATAGAGATGTGCAAGCATACTCCGACCCCAAGCATACACTCTCCTGTGTCTCTCCATCACTCTGATACACCATGTGAGACCCCCATGCATGTGTGTCCCTCGCCCATTAGGGCAGACAGCTAGTGCTATGATGGCTATCATAAGGCGTCTCAGAAGGGGTACCTCCCCTGTAAGATGTAAGAGCCAGCTGACCATAATGCGACCTCTCATCTCACTCGGCATGACTCTCCCTATGCAGTACACCTGCTCTCTCTGATGATCCTCCGCTGACCGATCGGTCGCGTATGTAACTGTCGCTCCTTTGATAGGAAGACGAAGTATATGGTACACATCCTCAAGTGTGACTGTCAGCTCTCCTACTGGAAGGTGAAAAGTGCATGTGTCAGGATCCCATTGCTCCATCAATGCCATCAGCATCGCAGGATGAAATCGAATGGTCGGCATGAGAATCACATACCACAATCCTACAATCGATAGTGTGTCTCTCTCTGACTGAGTCAGCCGCGGAATCTGATCTCGCAAACTACGAAGAATATGTCCCGCTGTATGCTCTCTCATGTACGGGAGACCCTGCAACACCAAAACATGACCGTAATCAGTACTTGATCATCAAAATCGCAAATGCAAACTGTCGTACATCATATGCTAGCCCTGAAACCCTTCGCCAGGCCCTGATTGGGGACCATGGCGCCCTGTCAGGGACCATGGCGCCCTGAAGGGACCATGGCGCCCCTGTCAGGGACCATGGTGCCCTGGGGGGACCAGGGCACCCCACAGGGACCATGGCACCCTGGGTGGGCCCTGGTCAGCCTTCAAGGCCCGCATACGATCACGGAAAAGTCAAACATGCAAAAAATCAAAAGTCAAACGTTCAGTCAACTCACCTCGTCTAGTGGCTCGTCGTCGATCACGGCCTGGCGTAGAATCTCAATCCTCATGGGATGCTCCGGTCATCGTGAAGGCATGATGATGGCTATGTGGGCTCTGCTGCACTGAATAGTATTCTGAAATCAACAAAGTGACGAATACAAGTGTCACTTTCAAGGTATATACTTTCATTTGTTTATCTCTACTTTTTGAAACCCTAATTCACCTCTATCATTCATTTTATCATAACTTGGGTTTGGGAGATGTGATTTTCGAGCTGTTTGTTGCGTTGGAATCATATTTTCCTTCTCCTACTCTCGGGATGTTCCAAAAGTGCTCTGATGAAGCCTATTTAGTGAACACCCCTCATCAATACTCTCTTACACAATTTGTCGCAAGTAAACATGCTACCCTATTTCACCTCCCTAATAAGCAAGTCGAAACAGGGGGGGGCATATAGCTACTCACAAATTTCATCACTTTTCTTAGTAAGCATTAGGTGATTTTGTGATCTAACGTGTGTTTTGTAGGGTGCGGTTCCTAACTGTGTACTGCAGATACCGCTGGGGGCTTCGTCCGACAACTTATGGATATATCCTTTTTCAAATAATGTTTACTTTTCTGTACTTTAGCTTGCATATGCACGTATTACTCATATGACCGCTAAAGTGGGGGCTAAATGTAGCATCATAAATTGTACGCACTCGCTAGGGTGGTACAATTTCACACCTAGTTTAGCACCCGCCTTAGTGCATTTTACATTCTGCATTGCATTTCTCCTTAAGTACTTAATTAATCAAATTAATTAGGTCTAAGGTCCTATTTCATCATCCTTTGCATCATAAAGTTGGGCCCTTTCACTAAAGCGTGCCCTTCGCATTTTATTCCTCCTATACATCACTTAATCAAAAACCCTAATTAAGTCCTATTTCAAACTTGGGGGCTTGGTTTCGGGGTCAAAACATCTCGAAATCACCTGTAACTTCGATATTCTCTCTAAAATCATCATATCCGACGGCCTTGAAAATTTGGTGAAAAGTTGTCGGGACCGTGGCGCCCGGAGTGCACATGGTCCCGAACATTTTTCCCAAAATTTTGGGAGCACGATCCAATCATAAAATAAAGCTTAACCCCAAGAAATTGGCGGGATATTCAATCTCTAGGTTGGCCAAAAGATGAATTTGCGATCTAGGGTTTCCTACATAAGAGCTCTCTTTCTTCATTTGAAGGGATCCGATTTTTGTTTTCAGGAACTTCATATGCAGTGAAAGAGTAGATCTCTGAGGACTTCAACAACATTCAACATCCTTCTATCAAGCATCTATCAAATTCATTCATCCACTTAGGGCTTGGAAGACATTGAAGAACAATAGGAGATTACCGACTGAAGATTGGCTTGTACTCCTCCCTTGAGGGTTGGGTATGATTTCATGTTGTTTTCATGTCTTTACATAAGCTTCAATACATCATTTATTCATGCTTTAGATCACATTGCATCTTGATTTAGAGCATTTACATTATCATTTACAAGCAATTAGGGTTTACTTTCTAGGTTGCTCTAGTTTGCTTTCTTGCATTTTAGGACCTTGCACACACACTAGGTCTGCACACACAATACATTTTACAAAACAACTTGGCTATTCGTGGAGGTGGAAATCACCGAAGCGGGGGTTTGACTAAGGCAAAACCCTATATAGCTGCCCATCCCCCCTTTTTCAGATATCATTGCAGGTTTCGGGATTTGGACGACGCCGCGGGATATAGATCCGAAAAGAGAAGGTTGAGACAGCATTCTATGTCAAGTTGTAGAGCAGAAGACTGGGACAGGGGCACTGGGCACCCTGGTCCTACCAGGATAGGGGCCCTGGGCGCCCTGGTCCCTGGGACAGAGGCGCTGGGCGCCCTGGTCCTCCGGACAGACAGCCTTCAGACAGCTTCCCTACAGTGTTTTAGAGTGCAGAACAACAGTTTCCGGTGCAGTTTTCAGGATAGTGGCGCCCGCGCCCCCGCCCCGAGCATTCTCAGTCCGATTGTGACTCTGGGTACATATCTGCATTCTTATTTCATCCTTGTACTTACAGTTGTTCATTGTTTAATCTCAATTCTGCAATCTTGTTATTAGTTCATACTTGCATTTTGGGATTAGGGTTTGAACTTGTATCATTTTAGCTTTCAATTTCAACAAGGGAATAGAAATCCTAATAGATATGCCGTGGCTGTCTCTTTCACCAAAAGAAGTAGCCAATTGTGCGATATCTCTAGGCTCTTTCGTATTCCGTAATGTGTGTCAAAAGGTAGGATTAGGGCATGTTAACCTAGTCTCACTTTTTCCCCTACACAGCCAGTATGCATTCTCATAAACCCGAACCAAATGAAGCAATTAAAATCAGTATGAAGTAAACATAAAGGAGTTAGGCCAAACAAAAGCAATTCTATATTAGGAATACCATAGAAGGCACCACCCCCCAATGATAAGACACTCGAATGTATAGCATCAGCGAAAGTGAAACCACATAATCAATATGTGGACAACACCACCCCTAATGCAACACATACAAGTAATCAACTTCGAAAAGGGTGCCAAGTTAATATTTAGAGATAAAGCAAGACATAAGTATTCATGTAAATATATTTGATTTCTAATCGTAGGCATTTAATCCATAAACTATCATGTTCACGGAGGATACAAAGGACCAAATTTTTAATGAGAACCAAAATACAAATATGCTCAAAGGACTTTGCCAATACATCATATTAAATCCCATAGCATAGAAATAATTAAACATTACTTGGTTAGCATAATCATGTGCACGAAAGGATCAAGCCATTATTACTTCCAATCATGAAGACATACCTTTCCCAAAGAACACAAATAATAAAAGATGAACATCAAATAATAATACAGATACCAAACGACCTAATCTCAGAATGCCACAACCCCAAAATTACACACTCAACAGACTAGCCTTAGGAGAAATACCAACACATAGCCATGCCATGCCAAGTCATAAATGAAAAGCTCCCAACCCAATACTAGCCATTGGGGTGGCTAACCTAGGGAAATGTTGGCCGAACCTCACTAATAAAAAATAGTTATACAAGAGGAGGGAATATCCAAAGGGGCAACCTCTAAGTAATCTATATAATCAACTTTTCCTTATTAGCAAGAAAATCAGCAATGTAATAAATTTCCCTATAGCAATGAGAGATAGAAAAGGAACTTAAAAACTTTAATTGACCAAGGATTCTGTCTAAAAGGTATTGTAACTACCAAGAAGAACATTTCTTATTGGAAACCGCATGAAAAGTCACCATAGAATTACCTTCAATTACAATACCCCTAATGTTCAGTGAAATAGCTATATCCAAGCCAAATGATAAAGCATAGAACTCTACAAAATTGTTAGTTTCGATACCAATATATTTACAAGCAACCTTGACAATTTTCAAGTTATGATAAAAAATGATGGCTCCAATCTCTGATTTGCCCAGGTTGCCCTTAGAATCCCCATCAAAGTTTAATTTAAAAGAGAATTGTAGAGGAGGGGACCATTTAGCATGCCTACACTTAACAACAAAAGATAACCCTAAGGATACAAACCCATGTGAGGGAATGACACAAAGAGCCTTCCAATTCCACATCACCCAATTATCCCAATGAGAAAAAAAATGCGAATGATCCAAATTCTTATAAATAAAGGAGAGAACCACTTCTGAAATGGAAGATTAAATCATGTCTACCACATCAACCAAGGAAATAGATTTTTGTTTGAAAATTCTATAATTCCTCTCAAGCCATATATTCCAAATAACAATAGAAGGAGAAAAAATCCAGAAGCCGGAATAGAACAAAGAAGAATACAACAAAGGCCAAGCCCTAAATTAGGATACGAGATTAGGGAAAATAGTAGATTCCTATACAAGCTTTCCAAATAGCTAATACCAGTAATCTGAGTCAAAAGGACAGTGCAAAAACACATGATCCAAAGATTCCATAAAGAAACCACAAAATACACAAGGAAACACAACTATAATCCCAAGCCTATCTAATCTCATCCTAGTGAGGAATCTATCTTGTACTGATAACTAGGCAAAAGATCTAGCTTTGGAAAGACAAGCCGAGTGCCAACAAAGTTGAGAAGGCCATGAGGGAAAAAAAGAGGGATAAGACAAAGACATATAACTGAAAAATATGACTGTAATCCTAAGGGGAGGATATCAGGTAGAGTATATAAGGTGGAAAATATATATTTGATCCTAAGGGGAGGATATTAGGAAGAGTATATTGCTGACAGGGTCAATTAGCTCAAGGGGAGCATGTTTCATGTTTCAGTTGAATCGACAGGGAATCCATTTTTCACATTAGTGTTGCCATCAATGCCAAAGGGAGAGATTGTTGGCAATTGATACTCATTGGAATCATATGTTGTCATTGATGGTAACAAGATTCTATTGAAGGCATATACTGGCATTTGGAGGCATACACCAATGGATACTAGTATTGAGTATTCAGGGTCATCATCGACACTAGCACTAGCACCGCCATCCAACACTTCAGTGAAGTCGACATCACTCAGGATTCGAAAGGTTTTAATTATAAAATTATTTTATAATTATTGTATAAGGGCCGATATTGAATATCTTCTGTATTGTAAGCCAACATAAGGAATATTGTCTGTAAAGGGTATACAAGTCAGTCTGTTAGGTTATTTTGACATAAGATAGATATATGACAAGGTAATAGAATTGTGTAATATGACAGATATGTATGAAGGTCATTTGTATGTGAATGCAATATCATACTATGATCACTAGATGGTTTGTAAAGCATTCTTGGAGGAAAGGAGATATTCGTAGAAGGATTCGGGGTTTATGAACCAGTACAGAACATAGCTTTAACCAAAACTGTTTTTGGCATTGTAGATGCATTTTGTGAGTTCATCAGTATTGTTTTATCTTAGCAGAAGCTTGTAGTCAATGCAACTCTTTTGTATTGAACAGTGTGTCTTATTGCATGTGTAGGCCCCCATGTTATGTAATATCTTTCATATGGCCAGTGAATTGATATTATGGGTCACAAATCTCACCATGGTTTTCCTCTTTGAGATTTTCCATGTATAAATTCAGTGTGTTATGATGTTCATTCATGTGGCTGGTTTATTTACTTTATCTTATATATTTCTTCATTTATCGGTTTATATGTGTATGTTATAATACAGTAAAATCTTATATTACCGACAAAACACTGATTTACCCCCCCTCTCAGTGTTCTTGGATTCCAATAATTGGTATCAGAGCTTGGTATGTTGGAGGAAGTTTAATAGCTTGAGGAAGATCATGAAACCAAAACCATTGAATATGGCTATGGAGAAGCAACTTGAGATGACACTTGAGGATTATGATGGTGAAAGGATGAAGAACTTAAAATTGCAAGATAAATTGAATTTTGCTAAAGAATTTATTCTTGTCCTACAAGAAAGGTTATCATTAGCTCAAGCTAAGAGAAAGGAACTTTTGCAAAACCAAGATGATGAAGAGAAAAATGCACTTAAAGAACAATGTCAAAAGCTGAGTCAAGAAAACATGCTCATGAAGAATGAATTGCAAGACTTGACTATGAGGTTATGAAAAGATTTTGAGGACAAAAAGAAGAAGGAAGAAAATATTGCTATATCTCTGAAGAACAAATTTCATGAATGTGGTAGATTGACTCATGAGAATAATTTGTTGAGAACTGATCTGGTACACTCCTAGAATAATGAACAAGAGCTTGAAAGACAAATAACAACTCTGAGAGATGATCTAACTACTACAAGTGAGTATAAAGAAAAATTTAGGATTAGCGTTGCATAGTTGGATGATTTATTTAAAAGACAAAGGAAAAGTTAAGATTCTAGAGGACTTGGATTTGAACAAGTTTAAAGCTCTAGTATTACAAATGAAGATCAAAAAACCAGTATGCTTAACTCATCTGACCAGAAGAAACTGGTTAGGTAATCTAATGCTTACAAATTTAATGGTAGATATTTTGTTTGTAATAAATTTGGGAATATGGCTATACAATATGGAAATAGAGAAAATCAATACTATAATTGAGTTCTCGGTCAATGTACAAATTGCAAGAAATATGGTCATAAGTGAGAAGATTGAAGAATGAATGTTAAATATCATGCATGTGGAAAGTTTGGTAATTTGGCTAATCAATGTAGGTCAAGGATCGACACTAGATATGTCAAAGCAATTCAAAAGAACAATGTTACATGTTATGCATGCAACAAAATAGGTCATATTGCTAAGTACTGCAGAAGAAAGAATACACTGGTTAATAATGATAAAGAAAATGAGAAAGGAAAGAAGAAGGTAGATGAAATACAACAAGATCGCACCAAGAGATGGGTTATAAAATCTAAAGAATCAAGTGGAGATGCAACTACACTGGTAACTGCACCTGTAACTCCACCAGTAGAACAGACCATTCCTGCACGGATAGGAAATTCAACTAGTAATTGAGGCATATGCCTTAGGAGTTGGAAAATTCATTGCAAATCTTTCATATCCCTTGGAAGAGATCTGGAGAGTGGTATTCATCATTAATGGAGGTTTATCCAGCATAAAATTGGGAAACCGACATCTGATAGGGTACATCGCTAAGAATTTATGATAGTGATGAACTAGGGTTTACTCTCTGATAAAAAGGAAAAAAGGACTCATTTTTACTCACCTAGCACTCAAGAAAACCAGAGCGAAGCAAATGCGAATATCAAGTGATCAAGAGCGAGCAAAGAAATTCCAAATAATTTCTAGCAGTCATCTGAGAAGTAATAGAAACCCTTCAACTGATGACTATTTTACAAGTATTTCTTTGAAATGGCATCCTGATCATCATTTTCTCCTACTTTCATTGTGAATCCCACTATTGTTGAGGTCAAGGATAGGCTTAGGCCTATTTTCAAGGTAGTTCCCTAAATTGCTATGAAGGAAGATTCTACTGGTGCATTTTGGAGGGTTCTCGATGGCATGGTCTACGTAGAAGATGTCAAGACCTATATTCACTGCACATTGGAGGATTTAGGTACTCAAGAAATTAAGGGGATGTATCAATCTATGATACTAGGAAGCTCCAAAATAATCAAATGAGAATATCAAATCATTGAGGATCTAGGGTTAACCGAAATCCTATACATACTGGAATTCAAGGATGAAGTGATCAGATATGTTTTAAGAAGGGTCCATAATGAATTCATCTGGTTGGACTCGCCTGATATAATCACCAAAGAAGCTATTTAGGCGGTCACTAGCTTACCCAAAGATGGACAGGAACTAGGAAAGAAGATCTCCAACATTGCGGTTGAGAAGCTCATCGACACAACCCATGATGGAAGATCTATGAGGGTTAGCACCATCAAAGACACAGATATGAAATTTACCAGCATGATCATCGGCTACAAGGTAACTCAATCAAGTTGATTGAACTCTATTGCCAATTCTTGTATCCATGTTCCATATCAGATGATAAAGAATATTGAAAAGTATGACTTGTGTGAATGGTTGAGGAGTGAGTTAATGACTAATCTTGGCAAGATTAAAGGGGTTAAGAAAGGAACATTTTGATTTGGCAATCTTATTGTCTATTTGATGTTATGCTTCATGAATGAGCTACTGGGTTTAGGAAATAAGCATTGGGATCACAACATACCGGTAGGTATGCAGATCAAAGAAGAAATCACCGGTCTTGGTAGTAATAGGGATGAGAATCTTTGGCGCTACTTCAAAATTTTTTAGGAGAACATGAGACTAAGGGAGAGAATTTCCAAACACATTGTGGAGAAATACTCCAGTGATATTTACTTTATCATAAAAAAGGATGAGACACTGATGGAAGCAGTAGAAACTAGAGCTATATGGGTCACTAAATTAGGTTATGAAGTAGATGACAACATTTTGGAGTTATATGCTAAAATATTGATTGATGCTCCTTTGGATGATAAGGTTAAACACTTTGGCACTGCAGAGGAGAAGGCTCTTGAGGTTAAGATTAGTTTCAACAAGAAAAGAAGAGAAAATAAGATAGAAAAAATGCCTGCATTTATTCAGGATGTAATTCACATGATTGATATAGAACTAGGCTCTTGATCTAAACTGGTAGATCAACTGGCAGCACCAAGTGCTCCTGAGGTGAAGAGGCCTTAAACTTTCATATCTTCTATCACTTCTGACTCTGATCAAGAGAATAATCAACCTCTTGCATTCAGAATGGTACAAAGGAAGAAAGATGACAAGCCTTTGGTAGAGGAGAAGAAGGTGGAACCAAGGAGGAAGCTAGTTAGAAAGATAACAACTGTACCCACACCTTTGATAAGGAAACCTACTTAGAAGAGGGAGCCTGCTCCATCTTCTCCTGCAACCCCCAGCAAGAAGAAAAAGAGTGATGAAGCAACTGAATTTAACGCAAGGAGATTAGATGCAATTAGGAGGGATAGAGAAATTAAAGATATTAAGCTTTTGAATATGTGTGGCTCTATAAATAATGAGAAAATAAAAAGATGTATATATGTTTCTAATAGAATAGTCTTTAGAAGCAAAACGTGGCAAATAGGCCTAATGATGGGTAGAGTCAATGAGATAGTAAATGAGACAAGAGATGGTTGGACCAAATTCTTCCAAAATAATCTTGATTTTATCACTTCTCAAAAATAATTTGCTAAGGCAACAACTTCCATTATTTTGGACAAATCAAAAGGGAAAGGAATTTTGGGAAGTTCAATTCAAATTTTGAGTGAACCAACAGTTAAAACCAAAACTGATGAGAGTGTACATACTAAACTAGCAAATACTATACTTGTCTAGTTTGGGTAAGGCAATATAGGTAATGTATAGGTTACAAATAATATTATGGATAATACTCCACCGACACTAACTGATACTGCACCTAGTGGTGAAGCCACCGATGCATTAGAGGAGGAGAAAAAAGATTCACCAGGAGAGGTAAGGAAGATAAAGAAAAGGAGACTGAACCGAAAGTTGATTCCCCTACAAAACTCTTGGCAATTGACACTTCTCAAGTTGAGAAGAAATCAATTATAGAGATGAGTCCTATAGAGCTAATGATGATGGCTACTCAAAAGCTAGTAAAGGAAGGATTTGTAGACAAAGGAACAATAGATCAATCAATAACAATTTTGTATAGATTGATTCCTGAATGTATGATTTAAAATGAAGCAAGACCTTCCAGAAAGCTTAAGGCACTAACAAAGCATATATCTAAAAACTTTTAGTCATTGTAGCAGATTTCTGACAAAAAGGCACTTCAAAGATTTACTCTGGCCAAGAAAGCCGCTTTTGACCACATTATTGAGACTGAGAAGATGAAGGTTGAAGAGAAACTTATACTCATTGAAAATTCTTGGAAATAGTGTACTAACACCTACAGGGTATGTTGTAATATAGAGATTCTTACAACAAAATGTAGATTAGGGTTTAAAGGAATTACATGAAAAGATTGCTAATATTGCTAATTCTTTTGATGGAATAGCTTAACTCACAACTTCCATTGATGGACAAATTTTGACCTTGGAGAACCAAATTTTTTCTTTTGAAAAAGAAAGAGACAAGATCATTCAGAGAGAAAGGAATCTTAGAGGTTTGGTGAGTCCAAGATTGGATTCACTTGGTGTACATAAGAGAGAATATATGGATATGCTTGCAAAGCCCACACTGACATAAATTACTCACAAAGAAACACTTGCACATTTACTAAGTATAATTGTATCCATATCTGGAACACTCAAAACTGGTTGGGATACCTATGTACAATTGCTCGAGAAAGCTTACCCAAAAATTTTGAGATTGGTCAAGCTCCGATAAAGTAATATGAAATTATTCTTTCAATTCTTTCACCAGTCTTTGGCGTTGATTCCAAAGGGTGAGTGTATATTATGTGAAAAATATATATGTAATCCTAAGGGGAGGGTATCAGGCAAAGTATATTGCTGACAGGGTCAATCAGCTCAGGGGGAGCATATTTCATGTTTTAATTGAACCAACAGGGAATCCATTTTTCACATGAGTGTTGCCACGAATGCCAAAGGGGGAGATTGTTGGAAATTGACACTCATTGGAATCATATGTTACCATTCATAGAAAAAATATTCTATTGAAGGCATATACCAGCATTTGGAGGCATACACTGATGGATACTGACATTGACTATTCAGGGTCATCACCGACATCGACATCATGTACTTCAATGAATCCGACATCATTTTGGATCTGAAAGGTTTTATTTATAAAATTATTTTGTAATTATTCTATAAGGGCCGACATTGAATATTTTTTTTATTGTAAGCCAACATAAGGCATATTGTTTGTAAAGGGTATATAAGTCAGTCTGTTAGGTCATTTTGACATAGGACAAATATATGACAAGGTAATAGAACTATGTAATACAAAGGATATGTATGAATGTCATTTGTATGTGAATTTAATATCATACTATGATTAGTAGATGCTTTGTAAATAATTATTGAAGGAAAGGAGATACTGGTAGAAGGATTTAGGATTTATGAACCGATACAGAATAGAGCTTTAACCGAAACCCTTTTTCGCATTGTAGATGCATTTTGTGAGTTCATCAGTACTATTTTATCTTAGTAGAAGCTTGTAGTCAGTGAGACTTTTTTGTTTTGAGCAGTGTTCTCTAGGCAGTGTGCCTTCCTGCATGTGCAGACCCCCATGCTATTTAATATCTTTCATATGACTAGTGAATTGATATTGTGGGTCACAAATCCCATCGTGGTTTGTCCTCTTTGATGTTTTCCATGTATAAATTTAGTGTGTTATGATGTTCATTCATGTGGCTGGTTTATTTACTTCATGTTATATATTTCTTCATTTACTGGTTTATATGTGTATGTTATAATAAGGTAAAATCCTATATTACCAACAAATCATTGATTTACCCCCTCTGTTAGTGTTCTTGGATTCCAACAAAAGGAGCCATAAGCATCTTGTTATCTTCTTCCTTAATGAGAGGAGGAATAGAATCAAAAAAATTATTATTCAAATCCACTTTGTTAGCAGTAAGCAAAGACTTAAAAAATCTAACAGCCTTAGAGGCAATTTCACCCTCATCAATCAGGTAGTTCCCATTAGAATCATGAATGCAAGATAACATATTACACTACCTCCTAAATTTGGCAGAGGAATCAAAAAACTTAGTATTCCTATCTCCTTCTGCTAGCCACAAATCCCTAGACTTTTGTCTCCATTAAGACTCCTCGCGAGCTAAAACCTCCTCAAGCCGAGGTTTCAAATATTTAAGCCTATTAAAGGACAAAGAATCCATATCATTATTTAAGATAAGCTCATTCACCTCTCCAATTTCACCTTGTATCCTAGCCTTCTCTCCAAAAATATTCTTAAAATGAAGATAATTCCATTTTCTAATCCTTCCTTTGAGATAACCAAGCATTTTAACAATCTGATACATCCTAGACCCCTCCACATAAGGGGTAGACATCCGCAAATCTTTTAAAAGGGGTAAAAAAGATTTATCTATGAACCACATCAGTTCAAACTTAAAAGTAAGCTTCCGTGGAGCCCTGTCTTAAAAAATAGAGAACAAAATGGGAAAAAGGTCTTAACCAGTATAAGGGAGAATTGAAGAAAAGAATTCCAAATCAGTGCTAAATAAATTGTTAGATACCAAGAAATGATCTAATCTCTCCCAGATTTGAAAAAAATCCTTTCTCATGTTTGTCCAAGTAAAAGGGCCATCCCGAGTTTTACAATCAACTAGATTCATACCCTTAATGAAATGACAAAAATGAATAATAATGTGCTTATTTGGGATAATACCCCCTGATTTCTATTCAAGACTTGAAATAGCATTTAAATCCCCCCCAAATATTAAAAACATACCCCTAAGAGGAGATGTAATCACATCTAATCTCTCCCAAAATTTTCTCTTCTCAATAATACTTATGGGTCCATAAACATTAAAAAGCCAGAATTTAGGATCCCAAAATTTAATTTTAACCAAACCTAGCATACAATTTGAAGACGAAGCAACCAAGGAGAGGTCCACACTATAATCATTCCAAAACAAATCAAGACCTCTTGAAGCCCCTTCAGAAGGAGAGATACAAATTTTTTTGTAGCTTCCAAGAAGAGAACAAGGACTCAGCAAAAGACAAGTTTAAATTAGTTTCTTGCACCATCAAAATATCACACTTCATTAACTCCAACTAAGACTTAATCAAGCATCTTTTGTTAGGCAAATTTAAGCCCCTAACATTCTAGGAAACGATCCTCATTGGCCTTGAGGGGAGATCAAGGCTCCTCTCTTGACATAATCATTACTCTGAGATCTTTCCCTAGTTAAAGTCACTCTGAAGACTCCTCTTAGAAGACAAAGACCTTGTAAAAGGTGGACTAAATGGTTTCTTTTTTTCCTTCTACTTAGAACAATCCGATGGAGAAAGAAGTGTTGTTTGGATTCCAACATCAATTTCCTATTGGGTCTTGACATGTTTTTATTTTCGACCCCTCTTCAAAGGGGTAGTGAATGGAGATACGGGAGAGAGAGGACACTGAATCAATGGCAACCTACCTCCACTACCCAAAGGAATTTCAAAGATACTAGGAAGCTTATTCACCTTATCAACCTCCTTATCCAGATTGGACACCTCAAAAGGGTTAGTTGGAGGAAATGCAGACAAATCCTTATTCATCTTAACTAAATCATTGTAAATAGAAGTAATTACTTTATATGTTGCATCAGAATCAAGAGTAATATTATTCTTGTTAACAAGATTTTGAACCTAAGCAATGAGATAATCATCGAGAGCAATAAAAGGATTATCCAAAGAATTATGTTTATTACAATTAGGAATAGAACCAGATCTCTCCATCTCATAGTTAGGTTTACCCAAAATATTGGCTTATGGGGGTGGAACTAAAGCATATTGAGCAGTTAAAGGATTTTTTGGATCAGAAGAGTTGACCCGATCCAGACCATTACCACCCCTAGATGGGGCATTCATAGACAGAGCATTCGGGGAAGAATAAAAGTGGGGATATTAGATCCTTTTAATATATTTTATATTTGAGACCATGAGAGAGATTCCAAATTTGCGAAACCCTTCTCTGTGAAACCAAGAGAAAATTCCATATGTTTAAAAATGGACTTGTTTGAAACCCTTTTCATATTAAAAACAATGTAAAATCCATAATAACAGTAGATCTGCCAAACCAATTAGAATCCTTAACAATATTTTAATGCCAAATAGCAGCAAGAGATCTAATATTGCAAATCCGAGGAAGACTAGTGTTTGAACTAACCAAAACACAAATTTTAACAAGGAATATTTCATCCTCAAACACTGAATGAGATAATAAAAATTTATCAAAAGAGTCCCCTATTTTCTATAAAATATCAGGATCAGAAAATTCAAAAAGAAATTGAGGCATCTTAAACCAAGTCGGAGTCTATTTAGAAGAGACCCAAGAGGGCTTGAAGAGGGGTTTCCATAAATCAACAAATATTAAATTCCTATCTAGCCAAAATAATGGAACCTCCAAAGCCTTATTCCTAGCTTCCTTTGAATCAAATACAACAATAAAAGAACTAGCAGACAAGACCTGAAAGTATAAAGTGCCATACTAGTGCACATGAATCTTATATTGTAAATTTGAAAGGGTAATACTATCACCCCAAACTTGAATAATAAGTGCAAGAGATTGAAGATCACAAGCTTTCTTATCCAAAGGGTTAGCACAAACATCAACTAAGGGAATCGAAACCCATATGTTATGCGACCTATCAACCCCCAAGCTAGGGTTAGCAATCAAAGGGTTACAGATGTTACCTGAAATATCTACAGAATTCTTCTTTGACCATTCCACTCTACCTATAATTGGGGTCACTCCTTTTGTCCATCTTTCAAATTAAGGGATGAAGAAGAGGGAACCTTACTACTCACACTCACAACATCCTTCCAAGACTTATTTTCATCAATCCCAATATTTCCATGTCGACGCACTGTAGGAACTATCTTTCCATTCCTTTGTCTATTTCCCGAAATAAAATTTACCTTGAGCTTAAAAAACCCCGAAAGTATTTAGAAATGATATTTCAAAATTCATTCCCCTGAAAAACCCCTCATTAGTTTGGCCATTATGTTGTATCACTTCCATATCCACCCATTTAGCTCCATGAAATACCCACTCTGGTATGTGATAATAGATTAATAAATTAAGTTATATTTAAAAAAACAAACTTTTCCTTTAAATTTATATATAAATTATCAATTCCACATGTCAGATAGTTTAGTCTTATTAAAAACTTCTTGGTTCTTCACAAAATATTTTGTCCAATCACTGTATAAATAAAATAGGTTTCCAAGCTTGAAGAGGGGAAAGAGTGCTTAAATCTATTGGTATTTTGGATATGTTGCACTGTTTTTGTAATTGATATCAACACTTGTCAACACCTATCAGCACTTGGAGATCTTTTGTTATGTTCACTGGCATGTTCAGTAACTCATGCACAACCACCAGTATCTGGTTCACTGGTAGGTTATATTGTTCACCGGCACTAAGGATGACTTGGAAATTACTTGGTTATGTGGAAGACATTGTTTGGACACTTTGTTTTGGTGATTTGGTCATTGGTCTATTTGGGTTTGCATATTTGTTGTTACCGGAAAATAGGTCTAGGTTATGCACTGGCAAGCATTATCTATTATAGATCAGCATGACATGTTATGGAGATGATTTGTTATTATTGTAAATGCATTGATCCGACATGATGCATCGCATATTGATTCATTTGTAATTGATTTTATTGTAATATCTTAGTGAGCTGACCTACACATTTGGTCTTAGGTTTTGGTATATATGTAAGATCTCATTTGTGAGATAAACATGGAATGTAAGAAGTGGTAGAACATAAGGTATTTTGGTATATGTGAATATAAGTAGAGCTATACTTGTAGACATCATTTGAAGATTCAAGGAAGGTTTGAAGAAGGAAAATCAAAGCTTAATTGATATTGAATCTAGCATATGAAGATGCTATTTTGAGTAGTACATTATCATTGGATTTAACCATCCAATTGTAGTCAGTGTGACTCCCATTTTGTGATTGAGCAGTGAGCTCTAGGCAGTTGGCCTTTCTGCATGTGCAGACTCCATATTGTACACACATACTATCTGCAGTATATCATCTAATTGTGGGTAAGGTTTCCCACTATGGTTTTTCCCCTTACAGGGTTTCCATGTACAAATATATGTGTTGTGTGTTGTGGATGTTATTTGTCTTTCTGTTTCATGCATTAAACTTTACCAGTACTACAATTAACTATTAAATTATTAACTGGTATAAAGTCTGGTTTACTGGCATTATACATCAAGTTTGGTTAAGTTGTATTTGGGTTTGAAATTAATTTGCAACTAATTCACCCCCCCACCCCCCTCTGAGTTGCCTCTGGGACCTAACAAAATCAACTGAACCTTGAGAAAATTCATCCTCTACATTAATCTCCTTACCTTTGTTAGCGACATTGGCCTTAGTCATGGTCACAAGAAGTTTCTCTATTTTCTCATCTCTCCTCCTTCGCAACCTCTGCATTCACACTCTTTTTAAATTTTTCTATCTCCTCCGCTATTATTTCTGCAATCACTTCTATCTGAGGAGGGTCCTAAGTAGATTCACTAGAGACATCTGCAACTAGATTCTCAGAAGGTTCATCTTATGATTCTTCAATTGATGGTTGATCCTCCTAACCACCATCGATTTTTACATGTACTTCCAGAATGGAAATTTTTTCAAGATTTTGTCCTTTCAAATGGAAGGCATTGTGAGGTTGATTTACCTCATATCTCAACTCTTGTAAAAAGTCTTTCATTATTTGTTTTGTTTCTTTTGCAACTTCATCAATTTTTCTAAACATAATTTTTTCAACTCATCTGTTTCTCCTAAATTTCTCTTTTGCCAATTTCAATAATATTTGAACTTCATCTGGACAGAGATGACTGAACAAGTATTCACCAAAATATACTCCTACATTTCTTCATCTTTCAGACAGACAATATTTCTCTGAATATCTAGAATATCATACAACTCCTTGGGTATCTAAGATGATAACTCAATTAGAGGCCTACTGAATTTATTAATATATAGTACAACAGCTTCCTCAATTTCTCTCCTCTCCTTATCATGCACATTCTCATAATATACACCAAGATTATTCAAATTTCCATCCTTAATGATTTCAATATTTATATCTTCTAAGGACTTAGGAAGAATAATCTCGATCTTACTAGACTCCAAGGCTTCATATTTATACTTCTTGGTTCCTTTAGGTTTTTGGATGGCTTGCGTTGAATCATTGTCTTCTCAGAGGGTGGAGCATCACTGGATATCTTTCTGACTACTTGAGCGTAAGTAGCAGTCTTCTTAACTTTTTAGACTTCTTCATCCGACTCCATCTCCTACTCAGCTTCAACATACTACCTTGAAGGATTCTCATTTTTCTTTTATCAACTCCACAGGTTGATACTACAAGCTTGGGATTGGGTGGAGGTACCGGCTTCTTCACTCTAGAGATAGGTACAGACTTTGTAGGCTTTGCCTTGGGATGTATAGAAGGGTTTTTTGGTTTGGGTTGTGGTTTGATTACATCCTCTTCTATTATAATATTCTAAGCTCTTTCCCTTTGTATAACTTCCTTTGTCAATCCCATCTATTCTACAGTAGACTCCACTTCCTTTTTGATATTTCTCTTTCTTCAGGCACTAATGAACTATTTATGTAGACTTAAGTCCTTTTCCTTGAAAGTAACAAATCAATATTATTTTGGATCTATCGGTTAGCTCAATAGGTGTTTAGAATATGCTTCAAGAATGATAGTGTCAACTTCATACCCCATGAGAATGATCCAGACTATCCTAATCTCAACCGCTTCCATATGGCATCGATCTTTAAGAACCATGAAACAAATAGTTTGATCATACTTCTCTACAATCTCTTTAGGGATTCTTTCTGTACTCTTCATGGAGGCATGAAATGTTTTGAAATAGACCCACAATTTGGATATTCTCATTGTAGCATCTCCTATGCCCCATAATCCCTCCTTGATTCGCATTGCCACTGGTCTATCATAGGCCCGTTGGACCTTTCCTTTTATACTGGGAATCTCATTTAAGAAATATAAGGCCAAACAAATAGGAAGAGACCCATACTTAAATGTGTTCTTCTTTGTTTGGCTTATTTTTCTTTAAATTACTCATCAATTCATTCAGAGGGTCTATGCACAAACCATACCTTTTGTCATCCTTGAGCATCTGATATGCTGAATAAATTGTAGTTCCAGAGACAAAGTTTTTTCTTCTTGATTGATAGACTTTGTAACCAACCACCATCGATGCAAACCTGATATCATGCTCCAAGATGTTACTGATAGTAATTGCTCTCTTGTAAAACTTAGAATAGGTAGTGGCTATCATAGTGTTATTTGATACGTTTCTCAGGCTAGGTACTTCATCGGTTTGAGTTAGGCATGTTACATCTTGAATTGTCTGCTTAGTTATCTTATGAGTCCTATCAAGCCATATGAACTCATCATGGACTCGGCTAAGGATAATACCGGATCCATTCCGCTTCATCAAACAATGGCAAATGGATGAACTACGCAAAATCCTTGTCTAGAAGAATCTTATATTCTAGTTTTAGGTTACCCAAATTGTCTACCAAATGTTTGTTGTATTGGGACAACATATCAGCACTATGAAGGTCCTCAAGGTCACAATGGATTTATGCCCTAATATCCTCATTGTGAAGAATACCATAGGGTACCGAAGAAAATGCTCCTTCTGGATCATCTTCAACAGACTTGAAGGGGTATTTCTTGAAAATAGGGCTATCTCTATCCTTAGTCTCAATAACCAATGAGGTAGAAATTCTAGGTGTCGATGCCATTTTTAGTCTAGGGTTTGAAAATAAATATCTTCAAAAAATAGATAAATAAATACCTTTTCATTCAATTAGGCTCAATAAATTGCTTTGAAATTGCCAAATCTCTTCTCTTTACTGCACAACTCTTTTCTCTTGATCACACTGTGAAAAATAAACCTTTGAATATCCCTTTTAACCTTTAAAAGCCTAATTTTGTGTTATAATAGATGTTTCAACTGGTTACCTTAATTTTTCGTGAAATCGCTTACCAGAGCCTCTAATCTCTATCAAATCTTCAAAATAACATCTGCACACATGATTTAAACTTCTTGCAGCCTACTAGAATCAATTACAAATCATCAAAGAGGGGGTTCTATGAATCTACATGTAAATTTCACCATAAGGCCAAAAAGCCCTAGTTACAGGATGAGGTTCCATCGCCAGATTCAGGTGTGGAGCTATTTTGCACATTGGAATCTTCTTTCTTGACCCACATTTTGTTATGCTAATCTCCAATTTCACCTAATTTTTCTTTTCCTTTCTCATCTAATTTGTTCTTGTTTACTGAAGCATTATTGTTGCTTTTGCATTATTTTGCATTATGACCAAGCTTGTTGCATGCATGGCAAAAAAATATTCTCTGCATAGGTTTGAAATTCATCTGATTTCGTCTCATCCTACATTGGTTATAGATATGTCCAAACATCCCACAAGCATAAGATCTCATTTTCAGAAAGTTATTCATTATTGCTTTGTACATGTTTGACTTGTGACCAAAATTGTTACCTATAAAACACTGACCAATAAGGGTGGGACCATTGTTCATATTATTCATCATTCTATTATTCTTCTTACTTCTACATTGATTTTCCACATGACCAATTTATTGCAAGTAAAAAATCTACCATTAAATTTATAAGCATTACGGTGTCTTATAAGAGGATTCTTATTCTTAGGCTTTGCATTGCTCTATCTAGAATCAAACGGTTCTCCTTTCTCATATCCAAGTCCTCTCATGTCTATTCCATGTCTCTTTCTTTCTAGAATTTCATCAAGACTTGTTGAGCTAGCATTAAATCTGTCTCCATATTCATTTGCAGTAGCAAGTTCATCTCTTAAGGAAATAATTTGTCTTTCAAGTTCTTTTCCACCATTCCTTTATTGCATTAGCTCAAGCTTTAATTGATCATTCTCATAAGTAATTTTGTAGCTTTCATCTGATCTATCCTTCAATTATTGAGTCAATATTTCTTCATTCTTTCAATATTCAATCTCCTTGGTCAGCTTCACCACTATATATTGCATCTCATTCTTCAATACAACATTCTCTTTAGCAATCTTTTCATATTCATCAACCTTGTCCTCATTTTTCATGTTTTGTTCTTCTTTCTCTTTTAGGTTCTCTTCAAAGAACTTATTTCCTTTCTTGCTACATCAAAATATTCAAGAGCCACACAAAGTTGTCTTTGCAAATCAGAATCCATTGATTCAGCCTGCTAGACCTTCCTTGAACACTTAGGCTTCCTTAGAGAAACTGGGCTTTAATACAAATTGTTGGAATCAATGAATACTGAGAGGAGGGGTGAATCTATGTTCTACAAATTTTAAATTTGTTAATATGATTATTCAACCACTGGATGAACAACAAAGAAAGAAAAGTTTAAAAATATAAAAAAAGTAACCATGCAACCATAACACCAAGATTTTTATGTGGAAACCCAAATGGGGAAAACCATGGTAGGATTTGAACCCATACTATTATTCCACTATGGCCAATAGCGAAAAAATATTATGCAAGTGGAATGCACTTGCATTTAGGCACACTGTCTAGAGCTCACTGCTCAAGTTACAAAAATAGGGCTACAACCTTGAAGGAAGGCTCACTGCCTTACAAGAGATTATAAACTGATTACAATAAGTAGTAAATTGGAAAATAGCACCTGACTATACCAAATATCTATTCTGGTTAGGCACAAAGTGATCCGCTACACTTTTCTAATAAAATGTTTTGTTCTACTTTACCAGATCAACACAATTTAGAGTGCACATGTGAAACTATGGTCAATCATTCCAAAATCACCACACATATTATTTTTAACATCTAATCCATTAACCCAAATGATCTTATATATCCATACACTCCAAAATTAATCTCCCAAAAGTTGGATTTGATTTATGATCGAGCCATATAATGGATCCAAAATGCATGATCACATGCTTTCTATAGGTCTCACATCACCCCAAACACATTTCCGATCACTAGAATTAACATAAAGAATCCTATCACACATTATACCATAAAAAATGAAGAGTACTCTATTTTACTGTTCTACCAGATATCGAACCTTCAAATAGGCATAGGAGTGAATACTGAAGGGTGTATTGTCATGATAATCTGCTTCATATACCCAACCAATTAATCAAAAATCACCAAAATCAAAACCCACTTCACTAAAAATCATAAAATTGTATAATAAGAAACATTGATAGTCTTAGTTTAGAAATACTATATTGAAGACATCCGATTAACTAAAACACCATACCAGATCAGATCAGTAGATTGAGTTGTCATCAATGACAACTCCTAAAATTCTACAAGCATAAGAAACCATCAATATTCATTGGACCATCACCGGAATACCAAATGCCAATAGGAAGATCATCCCCTCGCACCCCATACAGACTTGAACCCATATAAGAAAACAAACTCAAGATATATACATAAAGTTGATATGTTAGTTCAAGGTTAGTACTTAATCATATAATCTAACATTTGAACATCCATAAAGATAAAATGCATAACCAGCAACATATCCTGGAATCACAATAAAATTCATTACATTAGAGGGTATCCCCTAGTCACATAAACAACACGAGAAGTCAACCAAAGTCAAACTAGATTAAACAAAGTCTGGTCGAGGGAGAGGCATTACATATGATAATCCTTCCAAACCTTTTGTGGTAGATACTATGGTAGAGTATGACCTTTTTGTAGTCTTCTCCTCTTCCTTGCAAGACCAGTTGTCTATAACTTCTTCGGCTCCACAACATCATGGAAAATATCCTTGTTAATTTTTAATAGTTGGTTCTCCCGACCCTCCATATTTTTTATGAGTTTTATTATCACTTTGATCATCTTAATCACATGTATTTATTTGAATTTTTTATTTGACTGGTTTTCCAATGAGTTGGTTATAAAATTCCTTTGAATATTTTTTGTAAGACTCTTTGTTAAAATGGTACCTATGAAGTGTGTTACTTTTTTAATGGATTATTAAATTATGTTCTTTTAGTTATGCCATAATATAATTTGGAAATAGTCTTTACATGTAGAATCTAGGTATGTACATAGAACTATAAGAAATATACTATTTTTCATTTTTTATAAGGTTTCATTTTATAAATTATTATAGTAATATGTTTAGGACATGAAACTTCAATTTACTTACCACACCTGATGAAGAAACCTATTTATAATTTATCCATATTACTATATGATCTCACACGTTAATCTAAAATACCTTTTAATAGTAGTAGTATTTGTTCTACCTTATTGCCTTATCTCATCTCCTTGACAATGCAATACATGTGCATGGTACACATGGATGGTGAGATATACATTGTTGTTCATACTTCTCCTATGAATGAAGTGAGGAATTATATTAAAAATATTATTGGCATTATACACTCTAATGAGAATTGAAGGTGTTGTCATTGATGACAACCTTGTGGAAACCTTCTAGTAACCTTGTAGAATTCCTTTGGTAAACCACGACAGGCACCGGCACCAGTAGACACTTCACCGACAATGACAATAATGTATACCGGCATCCCAGCTGACAGGAACAAACTTTTGTTTATTATATTTAATTGTAAATATCTTTTGTAAAGCCGACATGGCATATTGTAATAGACTCATATATGTATGAGATCTTGTAAATCATTTTGATATAGAATAATGAGAGGAGAAGATAGGTAGAAGGAATGAGTGAATATTAAGGAAGATTATTTATAAGGTTTATGGTTATATTATGAGCTTAAACCAGTACTGAACCTGGCATAGCAGATGCTGAATTGTAGTAGTACATTATATTGGATTCTCATAATCCATTTTCTAAGTCAGTGAGACTTCCATTTTGTAGATTGAGCAGTGAGCTCTAGGCAATTGGCCTTCCTACATGTACAGGCACCACATTGTAAGTAATATCCATTCATTGGCCAGTGAGTGAATATTGTGGGTCACAAATCCCACCGAGGTTTTTCCCACACCGGGTTTCCTGTTAAACATCTTGTGTTACGGTGTGTTTTCTATGTTGTCTTTATTGTTCTTATTTACTGCATTAACTCTCATTTATCGATACACTATTTTGGAATGAAAAATACTTAATAAGGTCAAATATTCTGTTAACCGATTAGATATTGATTCACCCCCCCCTCTCAGTATCTTTGGGACTATCATTAATCCTAACAATTGGTATCAGAGCTTGGTCCTCTATTTTCAAAAGTCTAGTTTAGCTTGAGGAAGATTTTGACACTGACAAAGATGGAGAACTTAAGAAAACAATTAGAAGGAGCTCTTATGGACTATGATGCAGAGAAGTTGAAGAATATCAAACTTGAAGACGATTTGAGGACTGCATAGGAATTCATTCAAGTACTTCAGGAGAATATTACTATTGCTAGAAATAAAAGAAAAAAAACTTCATGAGAAGATGCAAAGTGATGATGATGAAAAGGAAACTCTTAATGATCTTGTGAACAAATTGAGGCAAGAAAATAGTACTATGAGGAATGAAATGCAAGACATGACTATGAGATTTTGTAAAGACATTGAAGAGAGAAAAAAGAATGAAGATGACTTGACTAGGAGACTTAATGATGCTGGAAATGAAAATCTAAGAATCACTCATGAAAATGATATGTTGAAGATAGATTTGATTCACATGCAACATGATAAAACTAAACTTATGAGACAAAAGAAAATTTTGAAAAATGAGTTGGCTACTGCAAATCAACATAAAGAGAAATTCAAGAAAAGTTCAAAAGAACTTGATAATATGCTGAAAAGTTAGAAACCTAATGGAGATACTAATGGACTTGGATTTGAAGTTGGTGAAAGTTTTGGTACTACAAACAATCATGACCACAGTAAATCAGTAAGACAACCTAATGCTTACAAATTTAATGGGAAATTATTTAACTGTAACAAGTATGGTCATAGAGAAAATCAGTGTAGATCTAGAAACAATTAGAACATTAATGCACCCACCGGTCAATGTTCCAAATGCAAGAAAATTGGTCATAATTCAGAAAATTGCAAAATGAATGTGAGATGTTATGTTTGTGGAAGATTTGGGCACTTGTCTAATCAATGCAAAATACAAACCAGCATAGGATATGGAAAGGCAATTCAGAAGAATAATGTGACTTGTTATGTTTGTAACAAGATTGGAGACATTGCAAAATTTTGTAGAAGCAAGACTTTACTAGAAAATAATAAAGGACCCAGTTTGAAAGGAAAAGAGAAGGTAGATGAAGTAAAGCAAGAATTTTCAAAACAATGGATTAGAAAGAGAGATCAGAATGTTGATGAGACTATTCCTTCACTGGTAAAACATAGTATTAATCCACCGACAGGAGATTCTTCATCCAACTGAAAACTAACCCTTTGGGGAAATTGCAACAAGTTGAATATCATGCAGTTTACCCTCGATTGATGGTGAGAAGATGGATTTCTTCTCTATCGACAGATGTGTTAAGTTTCACTTAACCAGTGAGCAATTAACGTGGTTGTTGGAAGAAAAGACATTATAAATCATTGGTTTTCCCTCTTTTTCGATTCATCGAGTATTTAAACTTTCAGAGAGCGCAAAATCTATGTGAAGGCATCCAAGGTGAAGAAGTGAAGCGATTTATTTCAAGAACTCAAACCAATATCAGGCAGCTTAAGGTATTTTTCAATGGCTTTCTTTTCTACTCTCAAATTTATTGCAAACCATATTGTTGTGCAACGCTCTAGGCCCATTTTTAAGATTATCCCCGAAATAGCTAAGCAAGATGATTCTATAAGTGCATTTTCAAAAATTCTTAAAGGTGTTGCTTATGTTGAAGACCTTAGAATTTATATTCACTACAATATTGTGGAATTAGATTCTAAGGAAGTGATGAAGATGTTTAAAACTGTTATCTGTGATGAAAATAAAAATATCAAACCTGAACACAAGGTAATTAAAACTTTAAGTTTTATGGAAATCTTGGACATCCCTAAATTTCCTAAGGAGATAGTGAGAATTGTCATTAGCAGGGTACATGGAGAATTTCTTTGGCTAGATTTAGTTTGAAAACTCACTAACGAAGAAATTGGGGCAGTGATAGGTTTACCCTCCATTGGTAGCAGGCCAGATAAGACTAAGAAGGTACCTAACAATACTGTCATGACTTTAATAGGGGAAACATCTGATAGTAGATCCCTGAGAGTAAATGATATCAATGATACAAATGTTAGATTCATAAGCATGACCTTAGGCTACAATACCACACATGCAAACCAACTCAATTCAATTTCCACTCTTTGCATTAAAAGTTCTTATGATATGGTAAATAATGATGCAAAAATAGATGTATGTGAGTGGCTAAAGGATGAATTAATAGATAACCTGAAAAAGATAAAAGGAGATAAGAAAGGAACATATTTTTTTGGCAATCTTTTGGTATGTCTTATGTTATATTTCACAACAAAAGTTCCCGGTATTGGAGAGAAATATTTTGGATATGACATACCGATAGGAAAACAGTTGCAAGAAGAATTCATCAGCATTGGTACAGATAAGGAAAACAATATCATTGAGTATTTCAAAAACTTCCAAGCAAAATGAAAACTAGGGAGAGACTACCATAGAGTGTAGTAGAAAAGTACAACAAAGAAATATGTTTTGTGATTAAAAAGGATGAAATATGGATGGAAGTAGTTCTTCCTAGAATTGTATGGGTAACTGAAATGGGGTATGAGGCAGATGTAAATATTATTGAAACTTATGCTAAAGCCCTATTAGAAGCACCTAGAGAACCCACATAAAAGGTTTTTGGTAATGCAGAAATAACCGAAAGTGGTGTACAAACATTGAAATAGAGAAAGAAAAGAGAAAAGTAAATAAGAAGTGCAACAAAGCAAGTAAAGGAAATAAAAGAAAACATCATGAACTTAACTGGAATAAAGGAAAGTGAACTAGAAGGATTACAACCAGAGGCACATATCTCACCGGTTGGTACATCATCTAAAAGTGAAATACTTGTTGAGTTTAAGAGAGTTGACAGGAAGAGAAAACCCTCACTGGTACCCTCTCCTTTACCCAAGAAAATAAGAAAGAAGCAACAGGTAGTAAGACCACCAACAAAGAAATTGACACCAAAGAAGAAACAAAAATAGGTTATACCACCTTTGGATAACTTATTTAGTGAAATCACTGATGATGGCAATTTATCAAATGTGAGCAAACTGTATAATGCATTCTCTGTTTCTAAGAAGGAAAGTATTGAGAATAACATAATTCTACATCTTGACATATACAAGAAAGTGTTAATAGAAGTTGTAGATGATTTTACAAATGAATTGTATAGAAGGTTAGATGCTAAAAAGGATTTCGGTTATGAAGATAGACAAGAAACTCAAGATTGAAAAACTTCTAGCAGTACATCCAGTTGGATCTAAAGAAGAGATTGATGAACTAATTAGTGAAGCTAACAGATCAGTTTTTGCAAGTGGTCACCGACATGTAAGCCTAATTGCTGGTAGAGTCAATGAAATCTCAGAGGAAACAACAAACAAGTGGGATATCCTTTTTGTAGAGAAGGAAAAACAAGAAGAATTAAACATATCTATGAAAAATTTCAAGGTTTATCAGAAGGATAGAGACAGTAATAGAGATACCGACAATAGATATTATAGAGAAACCAACGGAGAAATTGACAGATACACAAGTACACATTGAGACAGTGCAATCGGTAATCACTGAGAAACCCAAACCATTTCTAGTAGAAATGCAAACTTAGATTGATCCACCAGAGGTCGATACAAGAAAATTTGTTACTCATACTGCAAGCACTAAGATAGTAAAGGTATTTGGTCAAATATCAGATACTTCATTGAGTGAATTTAGACCTACAAATGTGACTGAGGTACTTTTGCACTCAATAAAGAAGATAATTGACTTTAATGCATTGGTCTATAAGGCAATTCATGATACCATACCTATTCTTAAAATGATTACACCAAAATGCAATTTAGATCATGAAAATGATTCTTTAAGTCAGTTAGACACATTGTCTAAATTCATTGCTAGAAATGTACTAACAATTGATCAAATAAATGAGGAAACATTCAAAGAGAAAATGGAAAAAGAAAAAGAAAAATTCTTTGAGGAAACAATAAAGAAGTGCACGGAACACATTAACACACTTTTACCGGCACTAAATACAACAATTTTGGGGTATAAGGAATTGTACAGGGATACATGTAAGCCACATTTGTTAACATAGGACATTGATAAGGAAATAAACAAAGTACAAAAGGAGATAGATGATATAGCTGATAATATCATTGGTTCATTCGAACCTATATTAGTTATTGAGAAAGAGATAGAAGGATTTAAGGAAAAAATGGAGAAATTAGAGAAATAAAAAGAAAGGATCAAGGCAAATGCCAGAGAGCTTAAGCATAAACTCAGTCCTCAATTGGACAACCTTATCTCTTTGAGAAACGAGATCTCTAAGGCACTAATTCAAGGGGAAAGGTCACCAAAGGAGCATATGAATCATCTCACTAGTATAATCCAAAGAACTAAGGAAACCATGATAGATAGTAACAGATTCATACAGAGCTTAAGCTTGGTTTTCGCTAACATATTCCAGATTGTAACCAATCGGTTACAAACTTCAAGGGGAAATTCTGCACTCATTTGACAATTTTTGACAACCATTGTCATTGATGTCAAAGGGGGAGTAGTGGACATAGAAAAATGGCTAATCAGAGGAGATCATTTGCTCAGGGGGAGCACACATTTTTGGTAAAATTTTGGACTTCATTTTTGGAATAGATTTTTAATTTTTCTCATGAGTGTTGCCATCAATGCCAAAGGGGGAGATTGTTGGCATTATACACTCTAATGAGAGTTGAAGGTGTTTTCATTGATGTCAACCTTGTGGAAACCTTCAAGTAACCTTGTAGAATTCCTCTGGTAAACCACCGATAGGATCAGCACCGACAGACACTTCACCGACAACGACAACAATGTATACCGGCACCCCAGCCAACACGAACAAACTTTTGTTTATTGTATTTAATTGTAAATATCTTTTGTAAAGCCGACATGGCATATTGCAATAGACTCATATATGTATGAGATTTTGTAAATCATTTTGATATAGAAGAATGAGAGGAGAAGATAGGTAGAAGGAATGAGCGAATATTAAAGAAGATTTTGTATAAGGTTTATGGTTATAGTATGAGCTTAAACCCGTACTGAACTTGGCATAGTAGATGCTGAATTGTAGCAGTACATTATATTGGATTCTCATAATCCATTTTGTAGATTGAGCAGTGAGTTCTAGGTAGTTGGCCTTCTTGCATGTGCAGGCACCACATTGTAAGTAATATCCCTTAATTGGCCAGTGAGTGAATATTGTGGGTCACAAATCCCACCGAGCTTTTTCCCACAATGGGTTTTCTCATTAAACATCTTGTGTTATGGTGTGTTTTCTATGCTTTCTTTATTGTTCTTCTTTACTGCATAACTCTTGTTTACCGGTACACTATTTTGAAATGCAAAATACTTAATAAGGTCAAATATTCTGTTAACCGGTTAGATACTGATTCACCCCCCTCTCTCAGTATCTTTGGGACTATCATTTATCTTAACAAATATTAAGGTTAAAAATAACGAATCTTAATCTATTAGTAATATAGTCAACTTAGGCAAACAATAATTTATCGTTTATTATTATAATAACCTAATTATTTGTTTATTATTTTTATTTGGTTTGAAATAAAGTCATATTAAAGAGTTATTTTTACATGCATATTATTTTTTATATTAATGGGATAGTCATATTTAAGATATATCTTGACATTATTGTATTTAGATATATTTAAAATATCAATCTTTATGTCTTACTACATGATAATCAAACTTGAAACATTTATTTGAATTATATATACCATTCCATATTAAATTTATTAGACCTTTTTAATGAGTTTATATTTTAAATTCATTTGTTTTTACTATCTATCCATATAAAAACGTGATTGAAAGATCAACTTTTTAAGGTGAACTATAAATATCATTTAAGAAATTAATATTTCTAATAGAAGAGCTTAAAAATATCTCTAAATAATATATACTCGCATTCATAATAATCAGTGGAAGAGATTTCTTACCCGTGCACTTAATTAGGCAGGGGTCGGGGCAATTATATTTGTGGAAGCCGTTTCCTCAGATGCCACAAGAGGCGTTGGGATTTTTGAATCCCTTGCAGTAGGAAATTATATCTGTTTCTTTAAAGAAGGTGGTGGAAATCTGGTCTGTTTCAATACAGAAAATAGATCATGGAGTTCCTTTTCATTAGCTGATAATCTAGAGAACTTCACAGCTGGCGTTATTGCATATGTTTATAAGCCGAGGCCAGATATATCAATCTAGTAATTTTCAGTTGTCTTAGAACCATTATCATTCTTTACATTTGAATAATATATTCTTTTAAACCAAATTTATTGTTATTATTGGATTTTATCAATTTAAAAAATAAATATGAAATTATTAAACTATTAGGCTTAAATTTATAAATTATTTTTGTTTTTTTTTGAAAAGAAGATCAAAATATTTTATATAATGTCAATAAATATATATTAAATTTTGTATATATTTAAAAAATATCTATTTTCAATAGATATATACTGTTAATTTTGAGTTATTTTCTTAATTTAAGAAATTGCTTTTATTTCATTCCAGTTATGAATTTTTTTATTATTTCTTTTGTATTTAATTACTTTTATATATCTATTATTTTAATAGTTTTTGTTAATATGTTTACATCATTAAACTCCATTTCTTACTATCACTAGAATTGCATCTAATTCGAATTAATTTATCTTAAATGAAAAGTATGGATTTATATGTTATGATATGGAAAGAAAATATAATTGAAAATGAAGAAGAGATAGAAACAAATTCATTCAATTCAATTAATTCTAACTTTGTATTGTCTTGAAATTGATTTTGTATCACAATAATAAATAATTTTGAATTTTTTATTATGGCTATTTTTTCTATTGTTTTTGATAAAGATAAACGGGTTTTACATGGATCCGAAACCAAGAGTTTTACAGAAACTGGCCATCAACCAACTAAACAAAAGCCAACAACAAAACATGGGAACACCCCAGACCGAGCTCAAAAGCAAAAAGAAACAATAGGCAACAAAACAAAGCACAAACAAACACTTTTTTAAGCGAGTGCACCAACACCTTGTTCTTCTAGATTTAACCTTGTGGCCCATAGTTTTATTGCCACCCATAGTAGAGTCTTCACCGCCCAATTCTTTCTTTTTGTTATTGTCACCAGGATAATCACTATCAATAGGATTGGATATGTACTCTACCACCATGGTATTGATCTTTTCTAGCCCCTCCATACTATTTCTCATGGTCTCCTTGCTTATGTGTACCAGATTCTTTAGGTTATTCTTGATCTCCTCCATAAACTGCTCAACCTTCTCAGTTCTTTGCTCATGATTGCATTTCATAACCTCTAGATCATGGGAAAGATTCTGGGTCATGATCATGAGCTTCTCTATTTTGTTAGGCTAAGGCGAATTAGTGAAGATATCAATTATCTCCTTAATCCCCTCTTTGAAGGTATCAATCTCCTTCCCCACCCACTTCTAGCAATTCTCCTAGCTTCTAGTCGCTTCCATCACTAGATTCATCAGAGTACTTTCCTTCTGTAAGCCATTATCCACATCTTTAGGCAGAGTCCCTTGCTTCTCCTTCAAGACATGAAGGGGAATGTCCAATTTGATTTCCTGGTCAAGGGTCTTGGGACCATAGTCTTTAGCAACCAACTTCTTCTTTTTGGAATAAGGCTCCATTTGAGAGACCATCTTGTTAGTCGATTTATATTTACTTGCAGCCCATCTGGGAGGGTTCTTGTTGCTATGGGTTCTAGGAGTGACCAACATCTCACCCTCTTCAGCTGACTTGTAATTAGGGTCAACAAGAGGTTTGGCGCTCTCACTATCCTCCATCTCCATATTTGTATCAGAGACATCTTGAACATCAGTAATAGGGATTTGGCCTTTCTCAAAGAGAGAGCAAACAACTTCATAGCCTTTGGCATACTCCATAATGAGCACAATAATCCCTTCATGGAGGATAGGATTATTCAGATTCTCAACATGTTTTTCTAGACTATTCTCCAAAGAAGAAACTAGATAGAATGAAATCAAAATACCTTTGCCATGCCTAAAGTGATTTAAGATGGTAAAATGATAAGAAATAATATTGGCATATTTTCCATCAAACGTAATGTACCTCATAATAAATTTGGCCATATCTACCTAGGGAGCCATTAGGTCCTTTCTATTGTAGCCACCATCCACCATTTTATTAACTCTTAAACGCTCCTTATATTTATCAAAAAAATTCACCATGTCTTCCTCTCCTATTTTTCTCTCTTTAAAACATTTTGCTATTCATAACCAAACCTGTAACCGTAGCCACCGGGGTTTCATCCACCTAAAATTTAGCACCATAAGTCCTCAAAACCCCTTTTTTCTACCCATTGACAAACGTTTCCATGAGCAGAGGAGAAGGGTCATGGAGTCTTTCCAAAAAGTGAACCATTCCCCCATAAACAATTTCCTGCCACACCTCCTTATTTTTCTTCCATTTATAAAAAGTGGATTATTCTTGCCTATTCTTGTCCCCACCCATAATGGTCTGGGTCACCAAATAGAAGTAAGAAATGGGCCACATAAGACAAGTCTCCAAACAGAAGTAGGATAGGGGCCACACAAGAATACAAAAAATCCAGACAAAAGGGAAGTTTCTAGATCTTCAAGGAAATCGAAAAGAAACAATTTCCCCAATAACTTAATCAAATCATGATTGTTCTTCATTAATTATGCAAGTGGATGGTATCATCATATGCTAAGTCGCAAAATGTTTTTGGTAAAGATTCTCGATTGCTCCACCATTTTGTTGCCATGTAGCCCACCGCCAAATTGGCCAATAAATCTGTCACTTTATTGCCTTCCCAAAATAGGTGAGAGATTTTGAATTCATCCAACTCTTTAATCATATTACAACAATCTTTGATCAAGTTGGCAATGGTCTAGCTAGGATCTGTACACCCATTCAAACAGTTGATAATGTTAAGTGAGTCAGATTCTAGCGAGACCTTTCTAAATCCTTCCCTTTTAGCCATGTGTATTTCTAAACGGGCAGTGCTAGCCTCCACAAAATAATAGGACTGGGTTCCCAGAGGGAGCGCCACTACAAAAACCAGCAAACCCATATGATTCCTATCCACTCCCCCACACCCAGCTGGCCCAGGGTTACCTTTAGCCGCTGCGTCCACATTAATTTTAATCCATCCCATAGGGGGGGTGCCATAAAATGTTATGCCTGCACTGTTTAATTTTATGCACGAGAATGAAGATATTCCAACCAATTTGCCATTATTTGATAATACCCCACTCATCTTGGAGAGTAGGGGGGGATGGTCATGCCTTCTGCTGGGGCAGGAGTGAAAAAAAATCTCCTTGATAGCATTTCTAATTCTAATAGCCATTACAAGCACAAAAGATTCCAAATCTCTAAAAACTCTATTGTTTCTCTCTTTCCAAATATCCCAAGCAATATGAGGAAGAGACATATTCTAGAGGACTCCCAAAGCCTGATTGTCAAAGGGGCACTTCCATTCAAAACACAACCTTTGAACAGAATTAGAGAAAACCCAATTGGTGTTCCAGATATCAAGGAAGAAACTCCAGATATCCATGGCAAAACAACACTGAAGCAACAAATGTCCATCATTTTTTGTCATCGCTTCTTTGCATAGGAAGCATCTGTTAGTAATAGGAAAACCTCTTTTGCAAAGGTTGTTAATGGTAGAAATATTACTCTACGGGAAAAGCCAAAAAAAGATGTTAATTTTTGGAGTTAAAAGATTATTCCAGATACCACCCCAGAAGGGGGAGGGAGAGAAACTTCTAGAGATGAACTTGTAGGCATCAACAACCTTGAACTTCCCTAAAGAGGAAAAATTCCAGAACACTTCATCCTCCACCTGAGAGTGAGGGATATGAATACATTTTAACCAAGGTTGAAAAGGTATCAAACCATCATCTATAGATTTGAGATCTATCTAGGCTCCATCTCTAATATAATCAGCCACCCAGGAGCCAATTTTTCTGAAACAGGATCTGAAAGTTAGCCATCACCAATCCACCAGTCCTCCCAAAATTTGATTTTAGTTCTATTCCACAACACCCATCTACAACCATGCATGATAATATTGGTGGAACCAAAGAAATTGCTCCATAAATCAGAGATGGAGTTGGGAAAGTCATAAGATTCTAGCATTTGTTGGATACCCTGAATGTGGTATTTATGTTTGAAAATGTCAATTCATTCATTATTCTCTTTAAGACATATCCAGAATTGCTTGGTCATCAAGGATTTATTGAAATACATTAGATTTCTAATGTCCATCCCCCCATGGACTTGGGAAGGCAAACTTGTTTCCAAGCCACAAGATGCAACCTATTCTTAATTTTAGTCCCTGTCCACAATTTTTTTTTTTGAATTCTTTCCAGTCTATTAGTAATTTTGATGAGAATTTTGAATAAAATCATAGCATACACTATGGGGCTTTGTAGCATAGCCTTGAGCAGTTGGATCTTACCAGCCTAGCTTAACAATGCACCTTTCCACCTAGCTAACTTATTCTGAAATTTATCAATAAGATTCACCCAGAAGGAATCTGAGGCCAGACCATGGCAGAGGAGAAGACCTAAATAAGATTTGGGAAGAACCCCAACATTACATCCTAGAATCATGGAAATCTTCATTTTCTTGTGATACGGGGTGTTAAAGAAAAAATAGAACTTTTAACCAAGCTAATTTTTTGTCCAGTACCTTGCTTATAAGTATCTAGAGTCTTTTTTAAATTCTTAGCTTCTTTAACCGATCTTGCCCCCATCAAAAAAGTATTATCCATGAATTGTTGGTGAGAATAGGTAGAGGCTTGAGAAGAGGGACACAATCATAAAAGATTAACTTTTCTAACTTCCCTTTGGATAATTTTACTAAGATTTTCACTGATCAGAATGAAAAGGAAAGGAGATAAAGGATCCCCCTGTCCAATGCCCCTTGATGCAGAGAAGAAACCCGAGGTAACACCATTGATCAAGACTGAAAATTTGGTAGTGGACACACATTGATCAATAATTTGGATGAACTTATCTCCAAATCCAAATGCCCTAAGAATTCTGAGAAGAAAAATCCAATTGAATCTATCAAAAGCTTTCAACAGATCCAATTTCAGAAAAAAAAAAACCAGCTTTTTTATTCATAGATAAGGAGTGAATGTTCTCATGCAAAACAATTATGGAATCCAAAAGCTATCTCCCAGGAACAAACCCATGTTTTGAGATTAAAGAGGGGAGGTATTTTTTAAGCCCGAGGACCAGGATCTTGGTGAAAATTTTATATATATAATTTCATTGACTAATAGGTCTAAAATATTGAAAAAGAATAGGCATCAGGTTTCTTGGGAATGAGGACAAATAAGGTGGCATTCAGCTCCTTCAGAAGAGAGTGGGACCCAAAAAACTCTTGCACTATGATGACCAAATCAGTGCCTAAGATCTTCTAAAAGATTTGAAAGAAGAATATAGGGAAACCATCAGGGCCAGGGACTTTGTTACCTTCAAAAGAGAAGACTACATTGCGAACTTCATCACGAGTGAGGATTCTAATTATCTCCATGTTCATATCCTAAGAGACAATGTTGGGAACTTACTACAAGATATCATCTTGGGCCAAAACATTAAGAGGGTCATCAACCGATAAGAGATTAGTGAAGTAATCGATTGCTTCCTGGCAAATCTTTTCATGCTTATCAATCAATCTCTAGCCAACCTGAATTTTATTTCTATTAGCCATATGAAAAAATAGTATTTTTATCACCACTTTTAAGCCATAAGGCTCTAGATATCTGCTTCTAGAATTCCTCCTCTTTGGAAATAATATCATGCAGTTTAGTTAAAATCTCAATTTCTTTGTTCAAGACATCATTATCAAACCCGAAATCTTGGATATGCCTCTCAACCTCCTCAAGATCCTACTTGAGCTTATCTGAAATGTTGAAAATATTACCAAAAGAGGACTTGTTCCAATGCTGAGTATTGGACTTGACACTGGATAACTTCTTGGCAATACAAAACATGGTCTTACCTTGGATATCAATATTCTACCACTCCATAATTTTATCATGGATGTCAGGGGCCATCAACCACATTTTCTCAAATCTAAAGGGGTAGGCCTTTCTTCCAGACAACGGAATCACCAGAAGACAAATAGGGAGGTGATCATATCCTAACGGGTCAAGGCATTGAATTTACAAGAATCATTCTATATCCAATCAGGAGAGACAAGGCCCCTATCTAGCTTAACTTGTATGAGGTCCTCCCCACTACATCTATTAGACCAAGTAAATTTAGCCCCAATAAGATCTAGTTCCAACAGGCTCAAAGAGTTAATCATATCAGCTAAGTCTTGTCTATTGTTAATAGAAATAGGCATGCCCCCAGATTTCTCCAAGTTTGAGAGAGCGGTGTTGAAATTGTGCAGAAGTATCCATTTCTCATTAGGGAAAAGTGATCTAGCATTACAAATGGAAGACTAGAGAACTTTCCTAGCAATTCTCCCATTAGGAGCATAGATGTTGGAAATAATCTAGGAGGATCCATCTTTAATATTATAGAATCTAGAAGTAATGTGATTAGGAGAAAAAAGAACCACCTTACCACATAACAGTCTCAAATTCCAAAGAGTGGCGATATCACCAGAAGCACCATCCACATCAACACAATGAACACCACAATCTCCAAAAATTGCTAATTTAATCTTTTCCATTTTACAACTAGGCATTTTAGTCTCTTGAACAAGGCAAATATTCAGCTTATGATCCCTAGCCAAGTTGGATAGCAGATCATGCTTATAGGGATGATTCAATCCCCTTATATTTCATGAAATAATTTTCATTTAGCAAGAGAGGGCGATCCCATCCCCATTTCTGGTAACATTCTCTAGGCTCTATCCGCAATGGAATCCCAACTATTCCTATCTCTACCAACCACATTGGGTTGCCTTTCCACCCCCCGTGAATCTGACCCGCAGTCTTCTTTTTGTCTATTTCTGGTTGAAACCCCCCAGAGGCCGAGTTAGATTAGACAATAGGGTAATTTGTTCTTCTATTTTTGGGTTTGACCTCAATAAAAGGACATGAGTCCTTTTGGGATGATTCCTGTGTGAGAGAAACCTGGGGTTTTACCTCGATAAGGTTACCCATTTCAATGACCATTTGAATGGGAATATCCAGGACAGTCTCATTAGCATTTTAAGTATTTCCTTCTTCACAAGAAGCATTCTTAATAGGGGGTTCCCCAATATTCTCCTCCAAGAGGAGAGGGTTAGGAGAAGGGACCCCAAGTACATTTGAAGTAAAACCTGCTCCAGGCATGACCCCATCTTCCATAATCAGGGGAGGGATAGAGGGATCAATAGATCCATTTGAATCATTTCACAATCCTTCTAGAGGAAGATCAGAGGGTAGAGCATCCCTCTTATCTAAGATCAACATCTCATTCCTCTTTCTCTAGACCTTCTTTGTCTTAGACGGACACTGCGTGGCCTAATGACCCACTTTTTTATAGTGGAAACATAGAAATGGGGTGAATTCATACTCCACTTTCTGCACACATCTTCCCAACTTAGAAAAAAGATCAATCTCGAATGGAAAGTTGGTAGATTGTTTGAAAATGACACACAATCTGGCATAAACAAGGTGTCTTTTAGCTGTAGTCATTGGGTCAACTGAAATTAGATCTCCAAAACATGTTGCAATTTCCACAAAAATATCTTCTCCCCAGAACTCCATAGGTAAACGTGACAATCTGACCCAGATTGGGGCATCATTATATTCCCAATTTTTGGGATTAGATTCTGATTCCCACTTTTTGAGGGCCAACGAGGCTTTGCCCAACATCTAGGGACCACCCGCCAAAACAGATCAAAGATCTTCCTCACAAGTGAATGAAAAAGAGATGAAACCACCATCCATAGCAACAACATCAATTTCACCCTTATCCTTCCATTTTCTAGACACCTAGGCTCTAACAACCTCAATGTTGGTACGTGGCCCTACAAACTTACCCACCAAGACTAAGTTCATGTAAGCCATATTCTGATCCACAATACAGTCTCGGATAGAGATGGAGCAAGAACAAGACTCCATTTCAACTTTATGCGGAACCAGCGAAATGGCCTTACCCTTAATCTTAGACCCAAATAATGAAGCCCATTTCTTATTACACTCCGTAGACAAAATCATAAAAAAAACCTCCATAATATTGGGACCCTCAACACCACTAGATTGTCGGAAATGATAGATTTACCATTGTTTGTATTATGCAGGGTACCACCATCCCACATATCATTTGAGGGCCCATCCGTGGGATCAGGATCTAATTCAGAAGATGGACAAGTCATGGGGAAACCCCTTGACCCCCATCACTCGGGAAACTCTCACCAGGGCCATTAAAATTCAAACCTAAATTAACCAAAACTCCTACTCCCGCTTCTGCTCCTACTCTTGTCATTTTTTCTCAAAAATTAAGTTATTTTTCTATTGTTGTTTTGATAGATACATGCTAATTGTACCAGTATTCACTTCTATCATCTTAATTTTCAAACCACACACTTGTAAATCTTAGTTCACTTGCATTGAGTATTTATGTAGAAAAATGACAGTCTTGATGAAATGTTTTAGGAGCTTGTATAATGATTAAATATAATAATTCTATTTTACCCAAACCCTTTTAATTGGTTTTAACAAGAAAATACATTGCCAAGGCAAAAATCCTATCTTCAATATTGATGTTCTATATGCATATATACAACATATAAGAACTTAAATTTATATCCTTTTTCATTTTTAATCTCTTTTCACTAGGATGATTGGTTTTTAAGGATATACCGCTGTAATGCTAAGGTGATGGATGATAGTAAAATTTTTGAATTAGTGTTCTTAAAATGAATTAAAATTGAAAAGACTAATATAATTATTTTTAAACTGCTTTGTTAATAATAATCCAAGGATGTAATCTTAAGTGAAAGCACTCAAAATATTAACATTAGAAAGTAAAAAATATTCCTCATATGAATAGAACTATAATTTTGTTGATAATTTGAATTATACCAATGAATTATAGTGCATGGAGAAAAATAACGAAACACTATCACAAACATCATAAATATATTGTTCAAACAATATATTATAAACTGATATGTAATAAAATTCTTCATATTTTTTTTATCATTAATATGCTACAAAAGTTAAAATATTTTATCAGCTCAAAAGAGACTTGGTAATCCACCACTATGCTTATATTCAAGAATTATTTATTTGACATAGCAAAAAAATATGAATACATAAGTAATTTTTTTTTTTAACATATATAAATTAAATATTCTAGCCATTTCAATTGAAAAACCATAAAAATATTAAATAGTGTTATTTTTCATTTACCTTATTTCTTTTCATTTTATTCTTAAGTAAAGCATCTAGACAATCTGAAATCTAAATAACATTGAGAAAATAAATCAAAATAGTAAAGAGAAAATAAATTTAATTGTGAAAACCATTTCTATGGTGCTTTGGGAAAGTGCCATCGTGAAAACTCATTTAGTGGAGTCTTGTGTATATTTGTTTCCTTTGTGTACACTATGTACATGGAGGTAAAATACTCTTTCATGCACTCATCCATTGTTTGCATCCATTAGCCAACCATGCATATCATACCATCATCTCATCCCTCATGTTAATATATAATAAACATAAAATTTAATTTAAAAACTAATACACAATCCTAGATACCAAATAAATAAGGATTTTACATTTTGGTTCCCTATCTAGTATTCAAATATTTTTTAGGAGCCTACTCTAAAAGGAATCTCCTCACCATATAAACATTTGTAATAGAAACAACATAAAAATATATTTCCATATATACATAAAATGTTCAATGCTTCTCCATAATCTTCTATAAGATTAGGTTTATTTCTAAAAAAGATCTAAACGCTAGCTAGTACAAATCATTGAATTCAAGATATATCATTAATAGTCTTCATTAAAGGTAGACTCTTTAGAAGGTTCTTCAACTTCTTCGTGGGAGTGATTTTATCAATAGCAATTACAATGTTCGCACCATGAGGTTAGCCTATGTTCTTATTTTTTGAGCTAGTAGGGACCTTGATGGATTTTTTTATCTTTGTTAGGTGTAGGTTTTGGTCCAATATAAACCATTTGTAGCATGTGACATCCAAGGGTTAAAAATTTCCTTGTTGGAGAAAAAAGAAGGGAATTTCTTAACAAGATGGTTTTGGATGGATAATGGATCTCATTCTTGAAAGATAATTAGAGGATGGTCTTGGTCACAATCAGGGGAGATTATGGAGTGGAGTAGGATTTAGGCTTGAGCTAGTTTTGAAGTAGTAAGTATAGAAAATATAAATTGGGCCTTGATATAATGGTGGATAAACACCATCATCAACACATTTCTCGATGGAGGAAAAGAGAAAATGCAAAGATGAATAATTTGTGGCATCTAAAATCGTTGAGTAAAGGAATATGATAGCTATGAGCTATAGTTAAATTCCCCTTAAGGGTGAAGCATTTGATCAAATGACAACTAACAATTTCCCATGAGGTGTTAGGTCCTCTCCACTAAATCTAATTTGATGTCACTTTAGCTCTTCTTCTCTCTATAAAAAAATACCAATATATTCCTTGTAAGTCTATTCATAAGTTAGGCATGAATTTTTTTAACCTTCACATGTCAACCCCATCATTTGATCTATTAATTATTTCAACACTTCCACATTGATGCCACCCTTATTTACCTTACCATTTTTTCAACTATTTGTTTACTAACATAAAATAGCTTCCACATCCCCCTTCATAATATTAAAGGACTAATCCATCATCTTTCAAATATATTGTAAACCTAGGTATTATTCATCAACAAGACAAGAAACATGGTTTCTACCATCAGTGTTAGCTATGTACATGATATCCCTTCTCTCACTATTAAAAAAAAAGTCACAAACTTCTAGGTCTCAAGAAGATAAGTAAAATACACTTTTAGTATATCTTTCTAGAAAAAGATTTAAATTAATTGAGTAGCTATTATAAAGGATCTCCATTCCTACCATGTGAGAAGGATATTTCAAAATCTATGCTTTCATTTTGCTTCCTTATTCTTACACTTCTATTAATGCCATATAAATTAGGATGGCTCATTTATGAGGGTTTTTCATACATAGACCCAAGGTAGAAGTTATAAAAACTTATGGAAATCTCTAGGATATAATCCATGGTACTTAATCTATCATAATTTTTTCTCCCTCCCTTGATTCTTATGGGTCATGCATTGCTTCGTACCCCATTTAGCTTCCTCATCTAGGTTGTCCTATCCTTATCATTATACATTAGCTCTATATATTTCTTGATAACATAAACTATAACTACATCTTACAAAGTGTTAATTACAATAGTTTCCTACACAATAAGTGTTTTTTGTCTATCATTAATCAAAATTATTTTCATTATAAGGGGAATATCTTCTTCATTATCTACCATTATTTTCATTAATTATATTTAGGCCTTTATTTGATAAGTCTTGTACTAATTATTACATTCTCTAAAGGTATGTTTGATTTATAAGCAAGGTATGAGTGTGACAATATCTCTACTATCTTCAATATAATTTATTATCCTCCAAGGTGCAATATTTTTTTCGATAAGGTAAAACAACGTTAGAAGGGTCCTCAAAACCCTTTACAATGACCACTAAATTTTGACTAAAGATAGCCAAACAAATAGAAAACAAATAGGAACAACGAAAAATAGAACAACAAAAAAGAAAAATTGGGTATGAACTCGGACTGACCTATTGAAGATATTTTAAAATCTTGGTAGCCGATAGATCCTTATCTATGATATGGTCATGCATATCAATGACCTCTTTAATCACCTCTAGTCCAGACCACAAACAATCTTAAACTAGCTATGGGTCCTAGAGGAGGGCCCCTATGCTTTGGATGAAACCTAGCTGCTAGAAACACCAGGAAGACCAATAGCATCCACCTCCACAACATCAAAATGAAAACATATATATTTTTTCTCTTTCTTCCCCATCCCCAAGAATTGGACAATTTCATTTAACATACTGAGACCACTAGAAATCCTTTGAACAACCTCCTTGTTAGCATTAACCATAATATTGATCTTACTTTTTGTTGATCACTAAAATTTCTTTTAGAAAAATAACCTTATGGGAAACTTAGTGATGGGGGACCTACATATTTTAGAAGCTTACTCTTCATTTGTTTGGGGGGAGTAAAGGGAAAGAAAGGAACATAAAAATAAAACACACTTTAAAGCAATGCACCAAAATTAATTTTAGTGCATTAAGGAGCACAAATGACTTCACATACATGTCATTCTGTGGCTCATTCAACAATATACATTCCCAAAACAATAATCAAGATATAACCAAAATTAGTTTTAACATAAAGCAATACACACCATGTATTCAACAGATAACAAGTGCAGAAACATAGTTTCATTGGTAGAGTATTAGGAATATATTTCTAAATTTATATCATAATTTCACAGATGCACAATAAACTATCAAATGCACACTTAACAATAGCAATCATAAAGGTCGCAACCATAGTTTGACTATCTTGTCTTCCGAAAATACAAACAATAGATTAAAGGATAAAATCATCTAGAGTATTAGTTTATCTTTTAAAATAAGTTTTGAACCCTTTTCTAGGCTAAAATAACTATTCTTATAGACCGCAATTCAACAACCAGTGAAATGGTAAATATAGAAAAAACACTGCTAGTAGCTCCTTTGCATCCAATGACATGCAAAACCCTACAAACTGAAACTACCCTTGGCTTCTAGGGAAACCACATTCCACTTTTCTATTATTTGGATCCAAAAGATCCTCTTGTAGTTCACCTGCAACTAAAAAATATGAACACTTTTGGTCCACAACCATGGGAGACATGTGGCATCAAGAGAGAAAGGCTTGGGTCCTACGAACTACTAACCCATGACCTCCTGGGAACTACCATGTAATGCGACATACTTATTTGCAAATTGTGGGTCTGATTAAACTGAGGAAAAAACAAGCACCACATATGAAATACCAAGCACTAAGAGCATGAGGCTTAACTAACACGATAAAGAAAAGGGTGCTAAAAATGAGCATCGTCCCAACATGTGGTGTGTGAGGGACAACCTCTACAAAAAAAATTATGTACAAAATAAAATACACAACTTTTTGGCGACTTTTGGGATAATCCTGCCTCTAGAGTGCCAATGCCCAAAATTTCTGGTTACAATTCTAATTTAAGCATAAGTAAGGAAAAGTTGGTCTAGGACCTCCCACAAGGGGACCCAATCATTCTCTGAGAGCTACTCGCAGGATTCAAGAAATTGATAATTCTGATCAAGGCCAATAATTTTCATGGAAAGGGAGATCACCCAACTCATTGTTAACCAACCTGAGAAGAGTATGGAGCCAAGCTAGAAGAAGCAACAATTATTCAACCTCTTTTGCAATAGGGGGAACACTTATATTTTGGAGAAAAGGCTTCTCTTGCAGTCATTTCTCAATCAGACTCACGATTTGTTGAATCTACAAAATTGAACCATCAGAAGCAAAAACAGAGGGTAAGCCGAGACTTAAAAATCATAAAAAATACTCTTTTATATCTAACACCGAAGATTTCAGCAATCTTAAGGTGGATGCGGCCTGAGTTGCTAAGTGGTGGTGACCGATGAAACTATTAGCCTTTCTAACCAGTTGCTTATGATCTTTTACCGCCTTGGCCATCAATTCTTTCTCAGAAGTAGTATATAACCACTTGACCAGTTTTGGAGCATCAGGGACCTTGGATGCAATCGACTGTATGATTCCATTAATGGTAGCACTTGCCTCGATGCATAAAGATTGTGCATTAGCTAGGAATTTTAGGGATGATTGCACAATGAGGCATAACTATTTCTCCTTTTCCCAATGTGAAACATATAACTCTTGGATGAAAGGGGTGAGATTCATAGGGACAATAGGTGGAACATCGATAGGTTTTGATGAGATAAATTTCCTTTTCTTTTACTCGGATGTCTACATATAATTCTCTAGCCTTCTTTTTTGCAACTGATGTTTGATATTCCAATGCAATGATTTTAGTACCCTTATCCTATAACTCGTCATGCATTCGGGTTGTATTATTTTTTTCACTATCCAAGGCCTTCTTTGACTCCTCGAGTTCCTTATCTAATTGTGCTTTCTTTCTCTACCATTCCTATGTTGCTCGCTCATTTTCTTGGTTCTCCTCAGAAAATAGTGCTTGTATTTGAATCAAATCCGAGAAGAGCCTCTCTTTTTCTTGGCTCACATCCTATAACTCAATCTGGATCTGAGTTATGTATGGGGAGTTCACTTGTATTTTCAAGAAAGCATGTTCCTTATCATGGAACTTCTTGCTCCATTCATTATTTGCTATCTTCTTGAACTGCAATTGGGTTGTCACCATGTTTAGAGCACTTTGAAGCTTCTATTTTTTGACCTTTTCTTTCTGAACATCATCTTGAAGGAAAGCAATCTCAGCATTCTTAGCCTTTTTTCTACTTTCTAATGGTCAACCATAGCTCTAACATGAACCAATTCCTCTGCAAGATTCTCCAAGTATCTTCTTTTCTTGAGGCAATCTGTTGATAGAGCCTTTTGGGTCTCCTCCATCATCTCAACCTTATATTGTGTGCAATCTCATTTTAATTTTATGCCAACAACATGAATTCAGTAGTCTATCAGTTGCATTTCCCCTTGACGTTTGATGAAATTAGAAAACATAGCCAAGAACATAAAGTTTTATCTTTCTTTATTGAAATGTGTTTGGATACTAGGTTGGACGAGTTTTTGACAATGTTTCTCCTTTCTCCTTGCCACCCTTTGAGCTTTAGCTAACTTGGAAGAGTTAACTTTTTGTATGAAATCTGATCAAGAAGGGATCACCTGTTCTGTGAAGGGACCATCAAGAAAACTCACAAAAGGAATTGCAACCATGGGATCTCTCAGCTACATGCAGATTGGTTGGGAAAGAGTAGAAGGGGAGAAGTAAGGGATGCCTTACATTGCACTAGTAGAAAAGGAAGAAAATGGAGCTCCACTTGATAACACAGGAAGACTAGGGCTTTCAAAACCCAATATCTATGCAACTGAGAAAGAGAGTTCAAATTGAAAAGGATTTTCTGCATACTAGAGAAATTATAAAGCGTTACTCAAAGAAGGAGTATCATGCAGAGACATTATGACCAAAATAGTAATTGGAGGGAAAGACACGGAACACAAGGTTGCTATGAAAATTGCCATGTGGGTAGGAGAAAACACAGTAGAGGCAGACAAAGAAAGAATGGTGACAATGGGGGCAACTAAAGACCGAGAAGAATGAAGAGGGAGAAGAAAAAGTACCTGAGCCGAAGATGTTGTGACCATTGATAAAAATTGGGTTGCTACGAGCACTTGAATCTGAACACTCCTCGAACTGTCTCTTCTTTTAGAGGCGAAGAGCACTCGTGTGCTTCATCAGACCACTTGGTTGAGAATTGCGAGTGAGGCTTTCTAACAGGCTCTTCAATAGCCAATGATATAGCTACTTGGTAACTTGGTCTGATTCGACCTCTTTTCCTTTACAGGTATGCTACTGGATGTCTTCTTGTTGTACAAACTCTTGAGAGTCTGAGCCATCTGAAGGAGACTCATTGGTAGAGATGGGTTTCACTATTGGACAAATTATTTCTCTTTAGATTTTCCCTTTTTTTATAATCATTTTTTATCTTTTTTAATGATTTTTTTCAAAATAATGAATGCATGATAGAATATGGAGGAATGAATCAAGCATCTCATTCTTTAGATAGTAGGGAGATGTCCTACAATACATGATGAATATTGAAGATATGGCCAAATATGTCAATAAGATGACAATGAGGAGATGAAATGGATGATAAGATTGAATTGGATAAGGATTTTAAACAATGAATTAATGGGAGAAATGAAAATATAAAAAATATATATCAAATAATGGGTAGGGCATTCAAATATTTGGTATGGGTGTATAAAAATGTTGGCAACATCAACTTTGGCATTCACCTTCTTATCTTTATGTGTGCCAACTTAGAAGAAGACGAAGAAGTTCTTTAAGAATATCTTTAAGAAAAAATTCTATAGAATTCTTGATTTGAAAGATTGAATCTATCATTCTATTCATTTTTGTATATGAGTAAAAAAATTTAGTATTTCCATCCCTTTCTTATAGCCACAACTTGTTTAATTTTAAATGCCAATATATTTCTTCTCTTTTTAAAACTTATTTAAACTCCACTTGGAGATGGCATCGATGGTGGTATGACATACCATTAATCCCTTGTTGGATTATTTCTTCATTATTAGTCTTCAATTAGGACCCTAAAATATGCTTTCTAAAAAATATATTCTTAAACACTTAGGAATTCCATTGTTTAGTTTACGATTTGAGCAATTTGATGATTTTTCAGACATGAAACATTATTGAGCTAAGAATACATGTAGAACTCTACCACTAGGATCTAAGAAGGGGCAAAAAAGATAGCTCCCTAAAGTTCATTTGTTCAAATTTGAAATAAGCCTTAGGGTTATCTTGTAAGGGAAAAAGAGGCCGACTCAAATGTAAGTAAAAGTGATCGAATCCCAAGAAAGATAGTGTTTCTCACTATCTAAGGCCATATTAGGAAGGCTAGATTGAACTAATAAAAAAATTGTCCAGCCTTTTTGTAATGTGTAGGAAATTTTTTCTGTTGTTGGTCAATATCATATTTATATTCGAAGAGGCTTAATAGTTGAGACCATTATTCATGACAAAATCATTAAAATCTTTCATTGTTTTTAGAGTCTGGACAATTCTAGTAGACTTATCTTTGAGAGTTAATATTGCATTTTGTTGGTGTAAATAATTATTCATCATGGATATTATTATACCTTACTTAAGTTCACTTAGGATAATGCATTTCATATTAGTTTAGGCATGAGACACTTGGGTGTTTTTACCACATTGGGATAGTGTGTGTAGGAGAATTTCCACCTTTTCTGTTGTGATCTTGTTACTACTCTATCATATCCACTTGTTGTGGAGTGATAATTCTAGCTTCGGTGGGTGATCCACCTCATGTGGAATATTTTATTGTTTCTCCTACCTACCACACCTATTTCTTAGCTAGCCTTGTTTCTTATTGCGCCACATGTCATGTTTGTGTGCTCACATATCCTTATAGCCTTGCCTATATAAGTAGGCTCATATTCATTGTATGTAACGATTAATGATCCAGTTGATTAGTATTTTCATCTTGATAGAATACAGTTTATTTCGATCATCTATTTTGTTCTCTCTTATTTGTGCTTTCCATTGCCTCTAGATCTTGGAAAAATTTCACATGGTATCAGAGCCACTAGAATGCCATTGGTTTGCTAATTGAGAGAAATTTGATGTTATTTGGGGTTTGCGTTTTGGAGATTTCAGTTGTAGGTTATTATTGAAGCTTGATGGGTCAAATTTGAGGTCACCATTGGATTAAGGAGGTCCAAGAAAGTTAGTTTTGTCTTTTGTTTCATCCAAATCAGACTTTGGGGGCCAAATCTAGATGCATTTGAAGTTTGAAGCTGTGACGAAAATTTTCCAGAAATTATAATTTTGCAGGCAATTTTGAAATAGGTATAGCTCACTCATCCGGACTCCTTTTTTTGAGATTTTTTGTTTTGTTTTGGGATATAATTTCTTGATCTGTATAGTGGTGCAGGATTTTTCTATTTTTTAGATACATTTTTTTCTAAAATTATGAAATCCCGATTTTTACAACTTTGGAGGCTTCGTTTGGGCTCATATGGACTCCTTTTCAGGTATCATTTTTTTTTAAGTGCATAATTTTTTTTGTCTAATTTCATAATATTCTATTTGTTTTAAGTGATTTTGAGTATAAATTTCACTTTTAGTATTTGGTCATTTTTTGGCCTATTTGGTACTTGTATTTTGCTTGGATCTCAGTTTAGATCACTAGCAGTATTTGTTGAAGTCTATTATATCTCATTTTGAGAAGTTGTAAAATTGAAATCGTAAGTCCATTTTGCCTTCTTTTGCACGTGGCCCACTATATATGCACTAAGTATAAAGTGTCAAATCACCATTTTGGGGGGGGGGTTTCTTGATTGAGTAATTTGGGGGGTGTCTTGTGTGATTGTGCCTATCTCTATCTTGTGTTTTTTAATTTTTGGTGCTATGGGTTCTCATAAATTTACACTTTTAACTCCTCATAATTATGCTTCATGGAAGATTAAAGCATGGAGTAAGCTAATGGAAAAATGACTCATTTATTATGTAAATGGAACTATAACAACATCACTTGATCGTAATGCTCAAATTGAATGGCTCACTAAGAATGCTATGGCACTTGGAACTCTTAGAAAGTAAGTATCAGATGACCTCATTTTTCACATTGAGAAGTGTACAACAATTAAAAAGGCTTGGGATATTTTTGAGAAATTGTATAGTAAAGTTCATGAGATTAAGGGCTACAAGCTTGATAGTGAACTCACAACTTTGGATCCCAAGGATTTTGATACAATCCAGGATTATGTTACAAAAGAAAATGATCTAAGAGAAAAGCTAAAGGATTATGGCATTGACAAAAAGGATGCTCAATTGATTTCTAACTTGTTGGACAAGCTTCCATCAGAGTATGTAATCTTTGTATCTATCTTTCACACCCATAGGTTTGCTCAAGGTTCGTCATACACTTCTCCCTCATTTGATGCATTCATGGAGATGTTGATATTTGAGCAATCTAAGTTGACCAAGATGGAGATTCTCAAATCTTCAAAGTCACAAGCTTTTGTGGCTAATAAAGGGAATCAAAGAAATAAAGGAAAAGGCAAGAACCAAAAGCAACCTAAGTGAAAACCACAATAAGATGGAGCAAAATCCTCCTCTCCCCAACAAGGCGATTCTATTTCCTCACCTAAGAGGAAATCATATAAGGACAATCTTTTATGTGCATATTGCAAGAAGTCAGGACATGATGAACATCATTTCTACAAGAAGGATATTGATGAGTTGAAGAATCTTCTTGAGAAGAACAAAATCAACCTACCTTCTATAATCTCTACATCAACTTCTTCTTCCAAGAATAAAGGAAAGGATCGCTCTTTTGTGATATATAAAGGAAAGGGACAAGCTCTTTGTACTACTACAAGTCATGATTCAGGGAGATGGCTTCTAGATTCAGGGGCTTCTCATCATATGGAATCTTTGCAGTCTATGTTCTCTTCATTTGACCCTTGCCACATGCCATAGATTTTGATGGGAAATCATACTTATAGGGATGTTATTGGGAAAGGATCTATTGACATTGGGGATAACTCCTTCAATGATGTGTTGTGTGTACCCCACTTGACAAACAATCTTCTTTCCATCTATCAAATCACACAAGGGGTAACTAGGAAAACTGTGGAGTTCACACCTAATTTAGTTATCATCAGAGACATGAAGAGTGGAGCTATCATTGCGACTGGGGTGGTTGATCATGCATCTAGGTTGCACTCTTTTTCACATTTTTGTCTTATTGATGAGGTTGATTCTTCCTATGTTGATGATTCATATTTTGAGGAGAACTTTGGGTACTTGAACTTGGGGATTCTCACATGTGACACCATTCTTGAGACTTCTATTTCATCTCCTCCTCTTGATATCACACCACCTATTGTAGTTGATGTTCCAGCTTGAGTGATAATTTTTCCTTCTTGTGATTCAGTGTAGTAGGATATTCCTTGTGTTCTAGCTTTAGTTGATTGGGATGCCTACTTGATAGACATTACAGGTTTGTTTGTGGAATCCTACATTGCAAGTTTGGGAGACATCATTGATGACATTGATCTTGTTTTTGATGAAGATGATCCTTCTTTGATTGTTGTGAGGGAGCACTTTGACCCTCTTGTGCATTATCCACATCATCATTCTTTTAAGGTTGACATGATTGTGGATACTTTTATACAACACTTGGAGGAGGTCTCTCTATTCTTAGAAGAGACATGTGAGTCTTTGTCTATTGTTCTACATTCTTCTCCACTAGATCTTAGAGTGCCTTTTTCAACAGTGTGGAGTAGTTCACCACCTTTGGAGGGGGTAACTTTCAGTATCGACATGGGGAAACTTGAGTAGTTTTCTAAGATTCCATACATCATGAGTATTTTTTCTACATCTTTCATTCATGATTGGGGAGACTTCATGGATCTACACCTTTGGTTTTAAGGGGAGAAATGTTTTTTGACATTCATGGAGCGGTTTCTTCATACATCATCGAGCTTCTATCATTGGTGCAGATTCTACATTGAGGGGAGGCCACCTGGCTTCTCTTCTTCTCTCATATGGGGGGGGATTTTTCCTCACATGGGGTTTTGTTCGTCACATACTTCTATGAGAGTTCTTTGTATATGGTTTTCATCTCTCTTTTGGGGGAGGGATTTTTCCCATTGGGTTTTTCTCTCTTTACCCGCTTTGTGAGAGATTTCATTCCATTGGTTTGCTTTGCATTTGCTTTTATACATGGGTACCTAACATGGTCTAGTAGTCGAGACCCATCTTGCATTGCTTAGTTGCATTGTAGACTTAAGTGCATTCCCCTAAGTTGTACTTAAGGGGGTGTTGGTGTAAATAATTATTCATCATAGATATTATCACACCTTACTTAAGTTTACTTAGGATAATGTATTTCATAGTATTTTGGGTTTTAGACACTTGGGTGTTTATGCCACATTGGAATAGTGTGTGGGAGAATTTCCACCTTTTATGGTGTGATCTTGTTACTACTCTATCATATCCACTTATCATGGAGTGAAAATTCCACCGTTGGTGGGTGATCCACCTCATGTGGAATATTTTATTGTTTCTCCTACCTACCCTTGTTTCTTATTCAGCCACATGTCATGTTTGTGTGATCACATATCCATATAGCCTTGCCTATATAAGCAAGCTCATATTCATTGTATGTAAAGATTGATGATCCAGTTGATCAGTATTTTTATCTTGATAGAATATAGTTGATTCCTATCATCTATTTTGTTCTCTCTTATTTTTTCTTTCCATTGCTTCTAGATCTTGGCAAAATCTCACACATTTAAATCCCCACAAATAGTAAATAGAATATTCAAGTAGTTAGGAAAAACCAATGATACTAAATCCCAAACCAGTTTCTTACCTACTCTTGAGTTTGGCCCGTAAATGTTAATCAAGTGGAAGTTAATATTATAGCAAATAACTTTTACCTCAATGTAGTTTTCTTTAGATGCAATATTTTTAACCTGAATGCTACTACCTGTCCAGAGTATAGGGAGACCCCCTAGAGCTCATAAAGATGCTTAAGTAGTAAAGTCCCTTTTCGTCCATTTATTGAATGCCTGCAAGATCTCAACTTTTGACAATTTAGTTTCCTAGAGTATTACAATGTTTGCCCCACTCATCTGAATATAGGATTCGATGAGACATTTTTTGTTAGGGAACATTGAGGCCCTTGGCATTTCATGTTAGGATTTTCATTGCTATCGCAAAGAGAAATAGACTCATTGAGGTCTTAGTTTTTGCTCCAAATTTTTTGAATCCTTGCTTTGATCTCTTCCTTTATTATCTTTCTTGATTTCCTTTCTTTAGGTAGTTTGCCAGCTTTACCCTTAGGCTTATTGGAAGAATAGCCTCCTTTTACATTTGATGGAGTTTGGTGAATAGAGTGTTTTAGGAAGAATTTTGTGTTGAAAGTATGTAGGGACTCATGTTGTTTGTGCTAGATCTTAAGATTCTAAGTCATTTGGTGAGTCCATAATTGGATTCACAAAATTATCTAAACATCCCTCATCTTGGCCACTCACTCTACTGACCCATTTGCCATGATCCAAGGTAGAAGAGTCAGAAAAAGATATCATAGTTTCCAAATCTCCTAGATATCCATGGAGCTTTTTGAATAGAGAATGTGTTGATCTTAAAAAATATGTATTCTAAACTTCCATCTCTCTAGTAGCAAACTCGTGCTTGTGTGGATCAACCATAATAGTAATCAAATTACTTTGCTCCATCTCTGATTTTTCAAACAAGACTTAGTGAGAAATTTCCTCTATGAAAGTCCTTAAAAGCCTCTCATCTATGAGTTGGCTATACTTCCCAACAAAAAAAGGAGTCTTCAATTTTGATAGAAAATAATTATCAAATTGTCTTTGGGCACTTCTTAAGAAGCTATCCATCTTGATGTGGTTGTGCATAGGAAATCAATGAGATTGAAAGTAGGGCACTATAGACTTAGAGGTTTCGTATGGAGATACTAATATTTGATGGACAAAGGATTTATTTGAACCATCCAAAGAGATTTACAAATCATAACATGTTGAGATTTCTTAATAATTCCATCCTTTAAAAACAAAAGCTTTAGATAGTTTTCATCAAGACATTTTTGTAAAATTTTCCATCATGTCTCATAACTGACCAACAAGTTTAGAAGTATTTTAATCTTGCTAGAGGGGGTAGATGCATTTCTGTGAAGATACAAAATTTGTGAGTCCAGAATAGGAGGAGAAACAAGTTCATTTAAGGATGACCCTCTCACATTCCTAGCTAAAGAGCATGGTTATGCATTTGAAACTATATCCTCACAAACCCTAATCCCTCCATAATATGAGGATAGACAATCTGATGACCCTCTCAAATTTCTAGCTAGGGAGCATAGAAATGCATCTAAAATTGGATACTCAAAAACTAAAATCTCTACAAAAACTGAAGCTAGGAAATTTAATGTGAAGTGACATAAATTATTTTTATTTTTGTCTACTGTATTTGGGTCCTGAGTAATAATTTTTGTGACCAAATGCAAAAAAATTATTGCATTGATAAATATTTAGGGGAGGGTTTGCACAAAACAAGAAGAACACACACCGGAAGGGGGAGATCTATATGCTCGAAGGGCTTGGGAGCATGTTTAAGATAAATTCCCATCTAATTAGATAATATTTGAATCAAATATAAATCCCTATACTCGAAATGGATAGAGGTTAGTGAAACCCAAAAAGGGGAGAAATTGTTTAAAGTTGATTGAGGATTGAAATTTGGTGTCCATATTTGAGTGTACAGGTGAAAGCCTTTGAATAATCAAGATTTAGTTCTATGGACAAATCTCTAGCAGTTTTGCTAGGAAAAATAGCAATGAAGAAGCCATTATCTTTATCTATATAAAACATTTTCATGAGCTTTGACTAGGAACCATGGACCAAAGTCCATAAACTTGAGATGTCTGGTAAGAAATTTAGGAAATTACCTAATAAAGCTCTACTTTGTAATTATGAGATTTGATAATGAATAAATTCCTGTAGGAGAGATAGTTTTAGCATCTCATCTCCATTTAGTTTGTAAATGCTGGGAGAACATTGATGCTCATCATAAACCAGTGGCTCCTTCATCTTTTTGTAAACCCATATTCACAGGGTAACCTTTTCCTTGAATTGTTGATGATCTTTACCCCATCGAGGGTTGCTATAAAACTAGGGGTCATTGAATCCTTTCAAATATCCCTTTCTAAATATCCTATGACAAAGACTACCACGATCTGCAAAGGCCCTCGACAAAACCCTATTCATTCAGGAAAAATAATTTGTTTGAATGGATCTTGACCAATTGGGATATTATTTGGGCTAGAAGTTGGGCATAAATTATTCCGAGGGAGCCCACCAAGAGGGATATTGTTAGGGCTAATTGTGTGAAAATGGATTTGAAGAAGAATATTGTTTGGAAATAAAGTTAGGGTCCTGACATGAGGGCCAAATTTGAGACCATTATTTTGATCTTTAAACCCTGCAGAGGAGAAGGTTTTCCAGTCACGAGTAGCTCTAATAAATTGAAACTTGGCCGACTCGCAAGTGGGCGAAATCTATAACCATTGTTTTGATCTCTAAACACTGCAGATGAGAAGTTTTCCTAGACATGAGTAGCTCTGAAATATTGACACTTCACCATTGGAAATGATGCTAGAGGTCTGACATGTGGGCCATCTCTATAGCCATTACTTTGACATTTGGACCCTTGAAGCAAAAAGATTTCTAACAATGAACGGACCTAGAATTTGAATTTTGGTCACTCAAGAACACCTACCATGTGTAGAGCTGAAGTTGACCATTATGAAAAAAAAATGTTTTAATTATTTCATGTGTAAACAACTATCAAATTTAGATTAGAAATTATTAATTCAATCATAAATAAAAAAGTATTTAATGTTATAAAATATTTGTTAAAATAATAAAGTATCTATTTAAATAAAAATAATAATTCTTAAATATAAAAAACAAAAAAAAAATTAAAATAAAAGAGTTTAGCACTCTAGTAAAAAACTATTATATAATGTATATTACAAATCAACGATATCACAAACAAATAAATCCAATAACATATTATGAAACTAATAAAATTTAGCCCTATCTCCTATCGGTGCACCCAATCAACATACTATTTATATGGCTTGGATATTAAAAAAAAAATTATATGAATTGGGTTGTGTATTTCCATGGCCAAGAATAGTGTTTTCTAGAAGAGTTCTTCAAAGGAGGCTATATGGTCTCAGTTACCCGACAAAGTAATACAAAGCATTTTCAAGTGATTTCCATCAGAATCACTTGTCAAGTTCCATGTAGTGTGCAAGGAGTGGAACGACCTAGTATCTAGTGAAGATTTTCTTTAAAGGTTTATTTTTCTGTATTCACGGTGAGTGTGGTGTTATGATTTTCAGCATTAAAGATGATTGCACATGCCACATGGTAAATATATTTTTGCCTATACCCCAAACTTCTCCTCCATGGTTGGAGCCTTACTATGATCACATGTTGATTCAAAGAAAATTTGCTGGATATGTTGTCGGAATTTGTCGATATGATGTTGTGTGTTGAAATGTCGATATGATGCCCCAGATTTGATCATTGATATTGATGATGCTCCAGATATGAAGAATTGGTTTGATATGAAAAATTGATATGAAATTGATGTCAAGATTTGATATGATAATGCCCCCTTGGGAGATCGTTCGTGCACAAAAGGCATGAATGATCTCTCGAAAGTGATGACATGCATGGGTTTGATAAGATTGATTAGATTGATTGGATTGAGATTAAGATTGATCAGATTAAGATCAAGTTTGGTTTCAAGTATAACACCTCCTGTATAAGACATGGATGATCGAGCATCTGGTTTTAGGAATGATACTGCCTGTATAAGACATGGATGATCGAGCATCTAGTTTCAGGAATGATACCGCCTGTATAAGACATGGATGATCAAGCATCTAGTTTTAGGAATGATAATCCTATATAAGACCGATCAAAATGCCTATTTTCAAGAATGATATATCCTATATAAGAGCTGATCAAAACATCTGGTTTCAGAAATGATATATCCTGTATAAGAGATGATCAACACATCTAGTTTCAGGAAAGATACATCCTGTATAAGACATGATAGAAGATAGTTTGGAAGAATGATAGAAGATAGTTTGGAAGAATGATGAAGATATGAAAGTGAAGAAAGATTCCATGATGATGTGATAGATATGCATGTGAGGGATGTAATGATGAATGATATGCATTATGTTTTGATATGTGATTTTATGAGGATGATGTGATGCTTAGATAAATGCCCTTGATTTTGATTATGATGTGAATGTATGATTCATGATTTTGATAAGAAAAATGTGATGATGCATTGCTTTGATTTATAAAATGTGAGATGTATCTTGAAAATGAGATGTATGATAATGCTAATGATGTGCAATTAAATGCAAGATTAAAAATGATGTGTTACCTAATGAAGGATTAAGATGATAATGATGTGCAGCTAATGCAAAGCTTAATATGCATTCTCATTCTCAATGTTGCCATCTATTGTGATCAAAGTGCCAGTGCTTCCTTTGTTTTCATCATCGAGCCTTGATTTGTTGAAAGTTGATACAAGCCTCATGGTATAATTGAACCATAATGACCTAAGTATAACTTACATGGATTTTGATATTACAAGATGATGCAAGCATCGAGGTATAATTGAACCAAGATGACATGAGTGTTGCTTGCATAAACAAACAAGAGCTAACCTTTGTCCCATACAAATCCGAAATGTCCTCAGTGATATGCCACTTGATTGCTTCATAGGAAAAATTTTCATTAAAAAAGACTTCACTCACAGATAGCAGACAAATAAAACATCACATTCCTTCCTTACTTCTCTAGACGTAAGACATCCTAGAGGTGCTCAGGAGATATGATAAGCAAAAATTAACAACCATAAGTAATCATGCATGCTATTGGAAATGTATTCTTGTCAAATAAAATATCTTGCAAATAGATCTTTGTTTAGTTGAAATCAGTTCAAGTCTGTGATGTTTAGACTTCTTGCATTGTCGTTTGTCTTTTGTTCATTGTTCTGATCCTTGTTGTCTTACTATGTTTTTGGTCTGATGTTGAAAATGTTGAAGGCGAAATGCCCCCAGTGAGGTCAGGATTTTGTCCCTTGCTACTGATACTACTTTGATATGGATATCTACATTGATCACCAAGCCATGGTGGGATATGATTTGGATAACTGATTCAAATAAACCAAGGATAGTGACTATGCTAAGTATGTCCAGGATTGAGAAGCATTTTGTGAATTTCTGGTGATGTCTGAGATGGGTGGATATGATATGTACAATATGATTTGTGAAACATGTACTGCCATCAATTGATAAAGATAAGGCTAACTAGAACAAAATCTAGCAGTCATACTGATCTATGTCATTGTTTTGATTTGTTTGATGATTGATAAGAATGTCTGGTTTCAAAGAGTGAGTACCCCATATAAGACTGATCTGTCTAGTTTCGAGTGTACCTATCCTTGTATAAGACATGTTGATGTTGATGTTGATAGATGGATTGATTAACAAGACTCAATGATTGATAGGAATGCCTGGTTTCAAAGAAAGAGTACCCCGTATAAGACCGATCTGTCCGGTTTCGAGTGTACCTATCCTTGTATAAGACATGTTGATGTTGATGTTGATGTTGATTTCAAGTAATGAATTGATTAACAAGACATGTGATCAGTTTGATTGTAGAATTTTGATTTTTTACCTGTTGTTGATTTGATTTGATGGATGGTTCATGCTTTCATGTTTTTGATTTCTGATTTATTTTTATTTGATTTTGTCGATTTCTTGATTTTTAGTTTTTGGATATTTCGATATTTTTTTGCTTTTGGATGTTTTGATTTTTAGTTTTTGGATATTTCAATTTTTTTTTGTTTTTGGAAGTTTTGATTTTTAGTTTTTGGATATTTCAATTTCTTTGAGGTTTTGGATATATTGATTTTTTTTTTGAGTTTTTGGATATTTTGATTTTAAATTTTTTTTTTTATATTTGAAGAAAGATGTATTTGGTTGCCCCAATGTATAGAAAGACAAGGAATATTATGAATGGATGACTAAACCATTGAGGTGGAAATGGATTTTTTTGTCCATAGTTTTGATCAAGATCAAGGATGGAAAAGGGGATATGGATGAAGATAGGATATGGATAGCACTGTATGATGGATGAAATGAATAGATAGGATAGATGGTATAGATTTAGAGGATATGGATGAAGTGAAGCAAGATTGTAGAAAGCACTAGATGATAGAAGATATGAATAGATAGGATAAGGGCTATGGATTAGAGAAAAGAAAGATTGTAGATAGAATTGGAGGATAGAAGATATGAATAGATAGGATAAGGGATATGGATTAGAGGATATTGATAAGGTGAAGCAAGATTGTAGAAAGAACTGGATAATAGAAGCAATGAATAGATAAGATAAGGGATATGGATTAGAGGATATGGATAAGGTGAAGCAATATTGTAGATAGCACTAGATGATAGAAGCAATGAATAGATAGGATAAGGGATATAGATTAGAGGATATGGATCAGGTGAAGTAAGATTGTAGATAGCATTGGATGATAGAAGAAATGAATAGATAGGATAAGGGATATGGATTAGAGGATATTGGGAGACATGGTAGGAAGAATAGAGTGGATGAAATTTGCCCCCAAGCATAGAGGTTTCCATTTGCAAAGAGGTGATATGTAAGATTGTCACAATATTTAGCACCATTCGAATAAGTGTTATTGAACTTTTCAAAGATAGAGACCCAACCCACAGTTAGAATCTTTGGAAAATTCAACTGAACATTTTGAGCAACTGGGAAGTAGACTCAAAAGGGAAGAAGAATCCCAAACTGGATCAAGGTACTTAGTCTTTGATTACCCATGTGTGTGCAAGTGGGTTTATTTCAGCTCATATGATCATTGTAATCTTTAGAATCCAACATGGCTAGCTACATGAGTTATCTTGACTTCAAAAGCATCCTAGATAGAGCCTCCTTGCCAGCGAATGTCCATAGCCCTGATGAGGTTATTGTTGTAATCTCAAAAATGTTTCTCCATTGCCAGCCAGGCATTCATAGCCCCGATGGAGTTACTTGCATGTTACCATAGCCAATAATTTTGATATTGCATTTCATTGCATTTTTCTTTTCTTGATATTCATTTTCTTGCTCATGCTTTTGATATCTCTTTTTTTTCTCTTTATTTTTCTTGCATTGGCTTGTAAGTGATGAAACTTACATGGGTCTGATAATTATAGTGGCGCTGAAGCAAGATTTTAGATTTTTCACTAGCCATGTCTTCAATTTAAGAGATCACAATGATTTAGAGCAATCTATTAAGTGTATGAGATATAGTAATCAAAAGATGTTAGTACCAAGATACGATAAGTGGTTCTTTTCTAGATAGAGTGTGTATCCCAACCAAAAGAAAATGTTAAAGAGGAACAGCCTTAGATTCAGAAGCGTTTCATGAATAGATATCTAGGAAAAGGACTGAATATTAGATTCGAGCATGGGCAAGTATGTGACAAAATGACATAAATGCCTATTTCACATATGAAAGATATATGCAAAGGATTGAATGATAGGGATTGAAGGATAGAAAAGAGGTGTTGGATAAAAGATAGAATGCAAGGATAGATGGAAATGTATTCAAGATGAGTGTTGGTACACAACTTGAGAAGTGATGAAGAGATAGAGGAAAATTGAATTTTGGGATATAAGGACCCAAAATAGATAGAGGAAATGATAAAAGAATAGTTTTGGAAAGATGCTTAGATAGAGGGTTGAAAGAAGTTCAAATATGTGTTCCTTTGTTGTTCTTGCTTGTGGATCATTTGAGGTGATGGATTAGTGATGGAGGGAGGTAAGGACCCAAGATGGATGGAAGGGATGAAGAGGTTGACTTTGGAATGAAAGGACCTAAGATAGATTTGGAGGATGAAAATTTTGACTTTGGAATGAAAGGACCTAAGATAGATTTGGAGGATGAAGAGATTGACTTTGGAATAAAAGGACCTAAGATAGATTTGGAGGATGAAAGGATTCCTTGATCTTGATCTTGACTTGGAGTAGGATCATTTGAGTTTGTGTTTTCCTCTTGATTTGGAATTAGATTAGTGGAGGAGATGGAAGCGATATCATGCTCTTTCTTAGGAGGTGGATGTTGAATGGGACTCTGCTCTTGAGGTGAAAGGGGATCATCGTGGATGGAATACCAAAATTTTAGGGGATCATCATAAGATTCTTGATAGGTGGGATCTTGATAAAAAATGGGATTAGATTGGGAAGTCATGATATTGTGATCTTGATTTATGTTAGGACTCATTTCCTTTGACTGAGTTTCTTTTTTTTGGGTTTGATAATGAATGGTCATATGAATGATCAAAGTTGATGTTTTTGATAGGTTGACTTAGAGAAATTTACTCCTGTTGATAAGGGTCCTAGGACTAGGTTGTCTCTTCTTTAACTTAGTTTTTTGATGAAGACTTGTTCGTCTCAAAATATGAGAAGTGGTCATACACGAATGATCAATGGTTTCCTTTGATATTTGGATTGAGATACTTTGTTTGGAAACTTAAGTATACTTTTATCAAATGAAGGTTTAGATGCCCCCTCACGACAAAGTGTGTCAAATGATATGGATAAAGTCTCCTGATATGGAAACTTGATTTGACAACTTAAGGTTTAAACTCAGTATATTGTTTGTTTGATAGAATCTATTGGATGGCAGACCTTTTGATCAGTGTGATGATGTAACCTGATTTTGATAGGAAAAAGTGTTATCTTTAGCTAGTTTTGGATTTGACAACTTTTGTTCTAAGAATGACTTGTTTGATTTGGAAATTATTTCTCTGGTGTTGTTGATTTGATTTCTTATGATCATGTTTGATATTGGACCTGAAAGGATACTCAATAAGTTTGAATTTTTTTTTTTATTTTTTTATTTAGAAAGACTTGTTTTGCTCTCGGGTTTTCTGAGTTTTGACCATGCGCTAAGCTAGAGACTAGATGCGCTAAAGAATGATCCAAATGTGCTATAGGAAGACCCCGATGTGCTAGGCTATCTTTTCTATGCGCTAACTCAGATTGTTTGATTTTGATTGGTTTGGATAGATTACGCACTGATATGTTCTGATTATGCACTATTGTTTGGACTGAAAGTGCTATGATATGTCTTGGATGTGCTACGCTGATGTCTAAATGCGCTAGACTAATGCTGACAAGTGCTACCTAAAATTTCACCAGTATGATACTGGTTATGCTCTATTTTGATTGATGAAAGCACTAAGATTTGACTTGTATGCTCTAGAGAATGTTCCAGATGCACTAGGAAGTTGCTCCTATGCACTAAACTATCATGATTGCTCTATTTTTACTGTTTTTTGAATTTTAACAACTTGTGATTTTGATGGATGATTTTGTTTTGGATACTCAAGTTTACTAGGTCGAATAGATAAACTCTTGATTACTTGGTTTGATATTCCCCTAATCTTGTTGGATGAAAGTCTTTCCTAAAGATAGTTGAAATATTGATAACCATCTCAAAAGATGCTTTGTTGGATTTGGAAATCTTCTCCACTTTATGATTTTTTCTTATTTGAACTAACTTTTGAGTTTTATTGTTGGATACTTTGCAAGATATTTTAACATTTGTGACAAGAATACATAGCACACATGAACACAATGGTCATCCTAATGCTAAACATTGAGTGTGTGTTCTTTTGAGGATGTGTTCAAATCCCCGATGTTATCACTGGTTTGATTTACAACAAAAGACACATCAGATAGACTCTTTATTCAAATGTCATTGACAATATCATAGCCCACTAGTCTCGATACTCTGTTAGCTCAAACAACCTTGTCATCCCCTAGGGGGTGCCCGTTGTTTTGCCTTTTACTAGAAGTTAACCCAAAGTGAATTGCTTCACAATTGAGTAGCTGTCTTGGGAGATATATGGTGAGTAATCTTGGGGGTGGATTCTTCCCCACCCTTGCACTATGATATTGCCAATGTTTGGCGATTGACTCAGCTCAAAGTTTCTAATGCTAAGGTTTGTAATCAAGCTTCTTGTTTGACCGTCAATGATAAACTCCCTCAAGAGGCTTCCCAACCTTTAAAACAAAGGCTTTATGTATTGTAAAGATACTGGGGGAAGGCTAATCGCTGTGCACAACTGTTGAAAAGGAATTTCATCACTTTCCACTTTTGATTATAGTGGGTTGGAACACTTGACATCAAAGTCATTTCCCACTTAGGTTGTTCCCTTCACACCAGCCAAAGAATGACTTTAAGAGGTTTTCAACCCCTCAGGAAGGAAGACTTGCTAAAGGATGTATTGCTTGAAGTACAAAAAGCATAAGAGTGGTTTGGCTTTTTGATCATCCAGTTAAGGGGAGAGCATATACCTTCCACTTTTGAGACAAGGCAATCAAGTTGTTCTTTTTAGCCTTCAAGACAATAATTTGCTAACTTCTATTTGGAGATGTTGCTCCAAAAAGTATGATGTTCTTTTTAACCTTTCATAGAAAAGTGTGTATTTCCAAAACTTTTGTAAAACAAGCCTGGTCAACAAAAGTAAATCGTGATTTTGGTCAGCAAAATTAAAGTCAATAGGAGAAATTTTTCCCTCTTTGCTTTGCATAAAATGAAGATGAGGTTCTTTTTCCTTTTGCAAAATAAAGTGAATCCTTTTAAACACCAAAGGATGGTGAGGTTATTTTTAAAACTTTTGCTAAAGTAAAGAATGGTGTTTCTTTTTACAGCTTCCAAAATGAAGTTTTTCCTCTAATCTTGCAAGAAAACAAATATGAAGTTGTTGTTCTTTTTACCTTGCAATAAAGAAAGATGAATTTTCTTTTAAAACACCAAAAAGGAAGGCATGAAGTTCATTTTATGCATCCAAATGAAATGATGAGGTTTATTTTAAGTTTGTGCAAAAAAAGAAAGGTGAGTTCTTTTTACTAACTTTGAAAGAAAGCAAAGAAAACTAGACTAATTCCTTTTGTTCCTGCATAAAAATGTTAGAACTTGCACACACTCAGTTAGCAAAAAAAAAAAATCAAATCATTATGGTGGGCTTCACAAGCCTAAATTTTGATCTTGGTTACAAATTTTACAATCCGGATCCTGGAATGCCTTGAAATTTGACTAAGTCTGAAATTTGGAGGATCTTCCAAAAACTAGATTTTGCATTATATCTCCTAGAGGTCTGAAACCCCTCTCAAACATCCTGACAATATATATGGAATATAACTTAAAGTATATGAAAAAGAAAAGAGAAGAGGAAATGTCACTTATACTTAAATGTTATATTCCATATATATTTTGCCTCCCACAAGCCTAATTTTTGACTCTATCATAAATTTTTGCCTCTGCCAACTCTATGCACTAAAGTTCGGCCCGTGTGCACTATAGAAAGGAATGGATGCGCTGGCAAATAGACCGGATTCGCTAAGTTGTTGCTTTGATGAGCTAAAACAATGGTCCTATGCATTTGACAAGCATAAAAGGGGATGCACTAAAAAGAAGATCAGATGCACTGACAGATGGTTTCTATGCACTAAGAAAAAGAACCTATGCGCTATTATGTGGCCCGAATGCGCTAAAATAGTGTTCCTATGCGTTTGACAAGCAGAAAAAGGTATGCGTTAAAAAGAAGATCATATGCATTGATAGATGGTTTCTTTGCATTAATGTGCCATGGATGCGCTAAAGTTTACCATGGATGCACTAAAGTTTACCACAGATGTGCTACAGAAAGTTTCAGATGAGCTATTATGATATTTTGGCATGATTGTTGTCTTCTACCTGCATAAAAAATGATGTTATTTTGAGGGACATGCCCCATGGTGGGTGCCACAAACGGTTTTTGTTGTCAATGACCATCACCATAGAATGCATCATCCATAACACATCACATGAAGATCAAACAAAATGGTGTCATATATATATCTTGACAAATGATCAATATACAAAATATGTCATGTCAAGTACAATACAATGATCAAAATACAAAGGAGACAACGTCTCTTAGGTATGACTATCTCCTGAAGGTGATGGTCTCGCTGCAAATGTCCCAGCACCTAGATCTCTAGGTGGATCTTGTCTATGAGGCCCTGTCATGCCTCTACTCTTTGTCCTCGACCCAATCTCTCGGGATCGACTAGATCTTGATTGAGTGAAACTCTGCACCCGACCCCAAAAATGTATGTCAAAAATGTGGTGTCAACCTGTAGGAGGAGAAAACAATTCAAACACACACATGAAACATTGCATTAGAGGTTAGAAATCAATTAAAACAAGTTAATAGATCTAAACTCTTAAAATCATTCCATGTTCCTCTATCTCCAAGGATCTTCAAGATTCAAGGTGGCTCTCAACTTGGAAGAGCACTTGATTCTTTAAGATGACAATTTAAAGAATGAGATTTATGTTTCTAAGATCTAAATGGAATGCAACCAAGATGCTAGTGATGATTTAGATATGAAACTAGATGATGATAGGATGCAAGATATTGATATGAAGCTTAAACTAGTATGAAAATGATACTAAGATGAAGCTAACGTGATATATATAAGATTAGAATGCTATCAAAATAATCTAACATGCTATTCTATCAAAGAGAGATAATATGCTTAATGCTATGAGACTATAAGTTTGATGCACAAAGACTTGATTTTTTTGAAGAAGGAATGGGCTCTATTTATAGGGAAAATAGGACAATGGATGGTCAACATTGGAGAATCTTAACAAGGGCCAGGATTGAAAGTTAATCAATCCATGTTTACAATTCTCACCAATGAAATGCTGACAATTGCCAACATAAGGCTAGTTGAGAGGAGAGGTAGGAAGCATTAAATTCTTGAGAAGACCTCATGGTTACCCTAGGAGGTAAGGGTTAAGGTTAGGTTAGGGTTATCCATTGGATAAAGCTTTTACCCAAAGGGTAAACTCTTGTGCAAGGGTTAAAGGGATAACCATGGTCAAAGAAATGAATGCTTGATGAGACCCCTGGGTTAGATGAGGGTTGAGTTAGGCAAAAAGTCTCTAACCATGCGAAAAGGGTGAGTTAACCATTAATGGTTTGGAAGACTTTGGATACAAATTTGTAAGAGACCTTCCAAATTTTGGGGAACTCAACAAGTTATCTTGTTGAAGACATAAAGGCTTTATTGCTTTTGGAAGACTTTACTCCAAATTTGAGAAGTGACCTCCTCAAATTTAGGGAAAGGGGATAATGAATGGGTTTGGGTTAAATGATTAGGATTAGATAGATTCTAGAAGAAATTAGGAATAGGGTTACAATGCAAGTGGGAGATGTAGGGAAATGCAAGTGGGTGAGGGAAAATAGAATTAATTAAATAAATTAAATCTATTTCAATTGTGGTTGCAACTTGCATTTGTAGGATTTTGCAAGTGGGGGGATTTAATTAAATGTAAATTTAATTAAATGGGTTAGAAGGGGGATTTAATTAAATGGCTTAGATAGAAGAAGGGCATATTAATTAAATCTTAGTTTGATTAATAGGTGATTAGAAGAATAAGGATATTAATTAAATCTTAATTTAATTAATTTGAATAATTAAGAATAATTAAATGAATAAAATTCACTTAATTCATTGTGCAATTTTTAGGTGTCTACACTTAAAATGTAAGGCAGGAATCAATTGATTATATTTGTGGGAGTTAGAGTACGAAAATAATCTAAGCACAAATACAAACCTATCGTGGAAGGTGATTTCAGCGATGCCTGAAGAGGTTTTGGAGTTTGCCAATTTAGGCTTCGATCCCAAAAATACCAAGGAAAGTATGTTCTACAATAGGCTGGTTTAAATCCTTCATAGCTGGGAGTTATATCTGCTTCGTAAGAGAACGCAGTGGAAATGTAGTTTTCTTCAATACACAAAATAGATCATGGAGTTGGTTTTCAGTAGTTGATAATGTAGAGAATTTGCCTATGCTGACTATGCATATGGCTTTGGCCCAAGGCCTGATATATCATTTCGTAAGAGACCGTACTAGAAGTCTAGTCCTCTTTAATAAGCACAATAGATCATGAAATTGCCTTTCCGTGGGTGATACGATACAGAACTGTAAATGTGCTAAAATGTATATGTTTAGGAACCCAGGTTTAATATATTAATTACTGATGTTTTCATAATAATTATTATACATTTTCACGCAAAAAAATCATTCAGAAGTTGGGAGATATTAGAGTAGCAACCTATATATATAGAAATTAAGTATGCAAAATGTTAGATATATAATGTAATTGATGCTATTATCATTTAAGAATCAACAATTGAGTATAAAAGATGGATAGAACATGTATTTATTATAGAGATGATAAATTAAAATATAAGAAATACATGTATTAAAAAATATCTAATAAATTAAAAACATAAAAGATACATAAAATAAAAACATCTATAAGATATTAAGCATGCAATGTATTTTATAAAATAAAATTCATAATAAAAAATTTATTAGAAAGAATGAAAATTTTGATAAGAATAAATCAAATTAAGAAAAATGTTGAAATTTTTAAAATTAAACGACCACCATTAAGTGGAAGAAAGGTCTTAGAGAAAACCAAGGACCTCCATGGAGAACATTAGAGCATCCCTCATAGGAATCAAAGGAGAATAATAGGAAGCAACTTGTGAAAACCTTCATAATGATCAAGCCTGAATCATTACATCTTTGAAATGCCCAACTGCTGATAAAAACAATAAATTTGAAACGGAAAACATCATTTTAATACTTGATTATTCTTACATCTTGGTGATGGATTATAGAATGTGATCCGAAACGTTGATACAAAAAATTACACACAATCAAACGAGAAGCATTAACTAGCAACAATGAACTTGTTTTGCATCCAAGAAATCTCCCAATGAGAGAATACTGTAACCAAAAAAAGTTCGATAACCAAAAAATCAAGAAACAATATGGTAGGGTGTTGCAGTAAGTGGAGACCTTAGAAGAACAACCCTTAGAGACACAAAAGGGAGGATACAAACACTTAGAAACCTGCCATATTAGAACCAAGGAAAGGTATAGAGACAACTTCACACTTCCCAAGAACAACAGACGAAACAAACATACCAACATATGAATGATTTGTCTCCACCTTGGAAATAACCACACGTAGGTTTCTCATGAAATAAGATAGGAACCCATCTTCCTGTTGGTCCCTAACAATGACATCCTTATTATTAACAAAAACAGACCCCTAAAACAATAAAGGAGGAGATGTCGCATGAGGGGAAAGGAAACCCCAACGCAACCCAAATTAAGAGGAGGGGGCAACGTCCAACAAGGAAAGAATAGGGATAGAAGAAGAACCAAGGTACCTTGCTTCAATGAGAATATCCAGTAGTAGCCTATCATTAGATGAACTCCACAAAACCTCCCTATCCATATCACCGTCAAGCCCAACACAGAAAATGTCTTCCCTTGTCAATGAAAAGAATTTCCTTCAACAAACACTCAGTCGTCAAGCGTAACACAAACCCCATCACCACATGTAGAGACTCTGAAACAAAAGCCTAAGCATGACCTAAGCCCACAACATTACTTGCTTGCCCTAATCGGAGAAACTCCTAAGCCTCTACAAGAGGTGGTGATAGAAAAGATCGTATCCTAATCCCTCCACAACCAATGCAGGAACATCCATTCACGTCCGTGTCATCACCATCACTGTCTCCATCTTCTGGACTCATGAATCCCCCGTCGCCTACCCCAGTAGCAGTTGGAGGTATGACAATTAAATTAGTACTTTGAAGCAAATTTGACAAGTCGCATTGCCACAACAAATAAATAAATATTCACTGCTATTGTAGCATTGTGATTTATGCTTTATCATGAATTTGAATGGTTTATAGTCAAAACGCATCACTAATTAGTAGAAATATCTTCTTGGAACTCTTTGGTACTTTTTGCAACAAGAAACGTGATTGATTGAATAAAAACAAAAATAATTCAATCTTAGAACTGGATATCAAAATTGACACTTTATCGTTTTATTTTTTCAAAGTATTTTTCATATTTTTATAGTTTTACTTACTTTTTTAATTCTATTATTTTATATATTTTCAATTTTTGTAACTTTTTATTTGTTTACATATTTTATCATACTCATTTTTATACTCTTTTAATCTATTTCAATATCTTTCAATTTAGACAACATTATGTAATTCTAAACAATAGTTACATGTCAAAACGCTTAGGAAACTTCATTTGTATTATTGAAATTATTTCACATTCTCATCTCTCTTATTCATTGAACTTTCTTATAATAAGTATTATTTTCCTCCAACTATTATAGATTATGTTGTTATGTAATGTCTTTTATATGCCCTCAAAATTATTTTGCTTTAACATTTGTTTCCTTCCAATCCTTATTTGTCTCAACTGTAATGCAAATTCCTCAAATTACATTCATTTACTATTTGCAAATGTGTTATTGGAATCACTTACTTATGAAATGTAAAATTTTCTTGCACTAATGCCATATCTTAATTTTCTATCCATTCTTTTGCTAAGAATTTAACTTTTTTTCCAAAATATTTCTTACTACTTCTACTTATTGTTTCATTTTTATATTTTTCTTGTTGCATAATTTAATTTCAAATTAACCAGCAAAATTGATATATATATCATCAATATACTTCTTATAAATCCATGTAATCTAATTGTCTCTTTTAGAAAAAGACAAAACATATTTACAATATCATTAGTTGTCTGAAAATAATATGTTATATGCATCTATTAATAAAATAACTACAAAAAAATTACATAACTATAAAAATACATATAATATTATTTGCAACTTGTAATAAATCTCACTTTATTTGTATTAATTTTTAACACCAAAATTACTACCTAATCTACCAATCTACCAATGTTCTTATGTTTGAAAAAATTCCAAACATCAAATCCAATTATAATACAAATCTACTCTCTTTGATTTCAAATAGAAAACTGTAGTTTGTGATCCCCCTGCCTTATATCATAAACTAATTTTGAAAGCTATTCCTAAAGAAAATTTATCTTATCATCTATGAAAACACCAATATAGCAAAATCATAGAAAAATATTTCCAAATTTAATCAAGCCAACATTTTTCTATCTAGTGGCTTCTATTATTTTAGTCCACTCTAGCTAAAATCTGAACCTTAATTAATTTCAAATATGTTATTTCTATTTTTCTGAAAAAAAATGTTAATCATCATTTTTTTTAATAATTATGATTTTATTGGTCATGGTGCATGTTGTAGCATGCCTACTTGGATGCTAATCCTTCGTAAAATTGAGATATGACCCCCCTTCCTTTACACTTAAGTGTATAATTTCAAGGGCTATAATAAATATAAATTTATTACCATATTTTATAATGTACCTATAATTTTTTTTCATCATGTATTTAATTTTTCATAACATTAATTATTACCATCATCCCCAATATCATTTTTCTTATCATTATCCTATTTTATTTCATTAATTATTCACCTCCTTTTTTTTTTCTTTTTTTTTTTTAAGGTAAGTGCTATCATTAGTGGGGATAGCTCCCTATATTGCAGAATTTTTTAAAAAATTACATACTTTTTCCTACATTAGACAAGACTATCCTTGTCTATCTTACACTCCCTACACATTTACATCACAGTAATACAACCCATAGTTACATTTGTCCACCAATAGCTTGGTATATCACTGATGCATATTCACCAATGTTGATAGCATTATGAGTGGAGTTTCAGGGAGCCACCAGTCATCTGATTCAGTCAATCTTTAGAAAGGCTCCATGTTTCCATTAAATACCACACATCTAAACACTTCCCATGCATTCTCCCCAAATATCTTCAAATGCTCTCGTTCCTCCTTCCAAACTTCCCTTCTAGACATCTCGCATATGGCGTCACTGTCGACAGAGCCACCATTGTCCTCATCTTTAGAATCCACCTCTGTCTCTGAGGGTAGGTAGTTTTCGAACTGAAAATATACCTTCAATATGCTTACTTTGATAGCCTCCTCCAGATTTAATATGACATTAGCAATGTTGTCCACAACGAATGGCTTCACAAATCTAGCAAAGAGTTCAATCGCACGTTCCCCAGAGTCAATGACATCAACCAGAGGCAAGAGGACTACCTCCAGCACAACTGCATCACACCAATGTCTTTGAAAGCTAAGAACGATGCTGATGAGCCCATGAATTGCATCATAAACATGATCTTCCATGATGAACAGGTTCCTCAATTGCACTCCTAGTGTGCCTTCCTAGTTGACACAACTAATCATTCCAAAATGAGCCATCAGTCCCAACTCCGTCTCTGCAACACTACCAAAATGGTACTTATGACCACTGAGTAAAACATCTTCTGGAGAGTCTTTATAGAAGGACGTGGCTTGTAGATAGTAATCATTCCTTCTCTGCCCATACCTAGTAGGATCTACCTCCGAACTGAACCACATTCGGTGTGATGATGTATTACAGGGAACATAATGAACTGCTCAGGGGTAGACCATGACCTTTCCATGTGATTCCACCATCAAAATGGATGTTATTGTTTGATCAAATATATCCCCCATCCCAATAGTAAGTCGTACTCATCCAAGGCTTACATTGGTGCCACCACTACACCCAAGAAAGCATGTAGATCCAAATGCTGCAAGCATGCTACAAGATACCTTGTCGTGGAGATATTTGGCAATCCATCACACATTGTCTTTTGATATCCTTCGTATCCGATACTTGGCTAAAATAAACAGGGTAATCACTCTATCCAACCCCAAGATTCGCAAGGTAATCGGCCACTTGATTGCCTTCTCTATAAACATGCCCAATCTCAAAGTACTAAATTGTTTTTAGATGGTCATTTATCATTGGTAACCATTTATTAAGTTTCTAGTTATGCAAACATGACCGAATGATCCCATTTATTATAATTTGTGAATCACCTTCTATTATGATTCAAGAGAGTCCTTGCATAGTACAAAGACAAAGTCCTGCCTCAAGCGCACGAATCTCAACTTCATTATTTGTGGCAACTCCAATGCCTCCAAATAGACCATAAAGGATATTACCCTGCTCATCTCAGATTATGGCTCCAATACCAAATTCACCAAGATTCCCCTTACTAGCACCATCAAAATTTAATTTTGTCCAATCCTTTGGAGGGGCCATCCATCTGATTGCATTTCTATCTACATGCTTTATCGGGGGAACATATGATTGAGGTTCTTTAAGAGCCCATAATTTTTCCATTAATGCATCCCAATTATTATATATTTTAGGACCACCTTTTAGTTTCTTTCCATTTAATATTTCCTCTATTGCAATTTTTATTTTATCCACCAGCATGAGATTTGACAGTGATGCTTCTTTGAAAATTCTTTTGTTCCTTTCCTTCGAGTTGTGCTAGACTATTATGGATGGTCCAATCATCTATAGATCACTCCACTTTGACTTCTGTCTGGTTGGCCAAGAAAGAATGAAGTCAAAAAGTCTTTCTTTTTTTACCCTAGCCCAATTTATTCTTTCAAGGAACCAGTTCCAACAATATTCTGCCACTAGACAACTAAATAGAAGATGGTTTTCCAATTCTTCATCTTTACAGCACATAACACAGTGATTGGGACCCGAGATGCCAATAGTTTTGAGTCTATAATCCATTAGGATTCTACTATGAAGAGAAATCCACAAAAAAGCCCCTACTTTTGGAAGTATTTTTTGATTCCATCATAGTTTATGCGGCCAAGTATTGTTGGAGCCCCTTTGTATTTGAACTTCATACCCAAGTTTGGTGCTGTAGACCCTCGATTTTGATGCACACCAAAATATGTTGTCTTCTTCGATAGATTCCAGTATTTTTTTATCTTTTATTGCTTTCCACAACTTTTTGCATAATGAGGGATTTCCAATATTGATTTTCTTCCATATTCTCAGACCATTCTTATCAATTTGGTTTTCCATGTAATTGCACGCATGTTACCCTATGCAATTTTCCACCATGTCTACCCACCCCTTATCTTCAAAGGATTCCAATCGAGATGGAAACCCATCCCATTAATCTCTCCAAAACAACGTAGTGCTACCATTACCAATTTACCATGAGATATGCTCTGTGATAATGTGTCTGCAATCCCATAAGAAGTTCCATGTAGCCGAGCCCCTTTCAGTATTTACCACAGTGAGAATTTGGTTAGTGTCTTCCGAATCTAAATATTTCTTTTGGAACAGCCTGCACCATATTTTTGGAGACTCCTTACACATTTTCTAGGACAACTTAGCACCAAGAGAAGAGTTTTGTGATTCCATTTTCCTAAGGCCAGCACCCCCATCTTCCTTAATAAGGCATAGAGTGTCCCAATTGGTAAGAAAAATTTTCCTATTGTCTTTAGCTCCATCCCATACAAATTTCTTTAGTAAATTATTCAGACTTTTTCCAGCAGTGAATCACATTTTGAAACATGACATGTTGTATATTAGAATGCCCTATAAAATTGATTTGATCATGGTAAGTCTACCTGCTTGAGTTAGCCATCTATTATTCCAATTTTCTTATTTTGATTGGCATGATTTAATAACATCTTCCTAGATTTGGGATTTCCTGCACCCTTTGTTAATATGAACCCCTAAGTACTTGATCGGGAGCTCTGCAATGTTTATGTCCATGGGTGTGCAATTTTTCCCTGGGCCTTCCTATTGGTGTTAAAGAAAAACAACAAGGATTTGCCTTTATTCATAACTTGGCCTGAGGCCATTGTGTACTCCTCAAGAGTTCTCTTAATGCTTGTAGTTTCTCAAATGGAAGTTTCACCAAATATGATGGTGTCATCAACAAATTGGGAATGTGTAATTGCCTCAAATTGCTCATAAACTTTGATTCCTTTCCAAATGCCTTCATTATGCCTTTTTTTATAAGACTCTGCAACACTTCCGCCATCAGAACAAATCATGAAGGAGATAAAGGATCCCCTTGTTGAAGGCCATTTGTGGCTCCAAAAAACCCACTTAAGTTTCCATTAATAAGTATTGAAAATTTAACAGTGCTAATGCAAAATTTTATGCATTCAATCCATTTTTCTAAAAACCAAATCTAACAAGGACATGGAAAAGAAAATTCCAAATCACCTTATCATAAGCTTTGGCAATATCAAGTTTGATAATCATACCTTTTATTTTTTCTTTGTGGAGTGAATGTATGACTTCTGATACTAGGATGATGCTATCCACAATTTCCCTACCCAGAGTAAATCCATTCTGATTTTCAGAGACGAGTTTTGGAAGCAATACCTTCAATCTTTTCGCCATTGCCTTGGTTATTATTTTGTAGATGGTGTTACATAATGATATTGGGCGATAATTAGACATGGTGTCACAATCCAAGTTTTTGGGAATAAGACAGATAATGGTGTGGTTAATCTCTTTCACAAACTTATGTTTTTTCCAAAATTCTTCAACCATATTTCATATATCCTTTCCCATGAAATCCCAGCAATTTTGAAAGAGCTTTGCCGTAATGCCATCAAGTCCGGGTGCCTTGTGTGGATGAAGTGTGAAAGTGGCCTTTGTAATTTCCTCCAAAGAATAAGGAGCCAGGAGCATGTCGCAATCAGAGCAAGAAATTAGGGGGTTAATGAATTCCTCAATAATTGGAATTGTGCCCATATATTCTTCCTCAGAGCTTCCCAATATTTCCTCAAATTAATTAAGAGCAATTCACTCCAAATCAGTGTCTGAGGTTTTTAAATTCCCATTCTCATCCTTAATTGAGCATATCTTATTATTGATCCTTCTAGCTTTTGACGAAGCATGAAAAAGTTTGGTATTGAGATCCCCCTTGGCAATCCAAAGTTCCCTGGATTTGTCTTTCCAATACAGTTATTCCCTCTTCAAAATTTCCAAATATTGTGCTTGCAGTGATTTCTCTAATTTTAATTCCACATTGGTCATGCCAAATTGCATTACCTTATTACCTATCTCTTTTATTGTTTCCTCGATTCTACCTTTCTTAGAAAAAATATTTGTGAATGAGTTCTCATTCTAGCCTTTAATTTCATTTTTCAAGGACTGAATTCTTTTGATAAACTTAAAGCTAGGGGAGCCAGAGTATATGTTGCCTTCCTGCCACCATTTTTTCAGATTTACAAGGAATGTTTCATCCCTCCACCACATGCTTAATAATTTGAAGTAGTTCTCATGATTCCAATTTTCCTGAGCAATGGATAATGACAATGGTAGATGATTCAAGCCAATTTGGGGCACAATTTCAGTTTCTAGAGAGTAGTCGCCATTTATCCATCATTCCACCACCAGGAAGCAATCAAGCCTTTTTGATATATTGGCAAAGTTAAGTCTTCTGTTGGTCCAATTGAATCTTCCATTCTTCAATATGATATCTACCAGTTTGCAATTAGAGAGAAATTCTTGAAAATCATCCATCACTTTTGAGGGCTTCTGGAGACCTCCCACCTTCTCATCAATGTCTAAAGAGATTTGAAGTCACCAACAACAATGACCTTACCACAATCCAACTGGCTAGCTTGATTGAAGACGTCATTCCAAACTTTAAGCTTTTCCTCTATTTTAATGGGACCATAAATGTTAAACAACAGATAGGAGATATTGGATTGCTTGCAGACAATGATGCATGCCATCCAGTGATCAAATGAGGCAATGGGATGCACATCTATTTTGGAGGCATTCCACATGATTCCCAGGCTCCCCACCGAGCCCTTGGCATCTTGAAAAATACCTTCCCACTTATAACAATTTGATGAACTCAAATGCCTTTTCCTTACTCAATTTTGTTTCCTGTAGAATATAAACCTCTGAATGAAGCTTGGCCAAAGTTCTTTTGACCACACATTTTTTGTTAGGAGCCGAGAGGCCCCTGACATTCCATGAAGTAAGCCTCATCTTCCCCCAAGAGAGGGCTTTCCTCCCCTGACTGGATTCAAGAATTTCATCATACTAATAATGCCCTTCTCATTTGCTCTCTGCTCCATAACCATTTTGTGACTTTTCCTCCCTCTTCTGTGTTTTGCTCTTCCAAGGATGATATTTGCACATTGGCTGATGTATCTTGGATCCACAATATTCAAACCATCATCATCACTACCCGACTCAATTGTATCTGAATCCAACTCCTGCAAAACTTCCTCTGCAGTGGGATCTTCGATTCAAGGATACACCACTGTGTCGTTGTTTGGGATTAGGTTACCATCCAATGGGATGCCTTGATTGGGAGTTTCTAAGATTACATCTTGATTAGCACCAATTTTAATGAATTTAGGGCCTTTTAAGAGTAGGGTTTTAGGTTCCTAAGTTTTTTCTTTAGCCTTCCATACCTGTTTTGGTTTTTTGTGTCGGTGCTTAAAGGTCTTTCTTATAAAAAATTTGCATTTGTCGGTGTTGTGAAATTTACTTCCACATCGAGAGAAAACACCAATCTCTTTTTCAATTTCTATGTGTTGTTTCCAACCCCCATCCCTAGTGAGAAGCATAACCAAAGAGGGTATTATCTTTATGGCTGCTACTTTGAGTCTAGCATATGTGTATAAATCTCCCTCTACAATCTCTTCGTCAATTTCCAATAACATGCCAAGGGATCTTTTGATCATTTCCAAACACACCTCACTCCAATATTCTATTAGAAGGTTGTATAATCCGATCCATACTAGTTTATCATACACCACCATTGATGTGGGGTCAAATTTTGGAGTCTGTGACTGAATATACAAGAGATGCTCATCCCAGAACTACTTTTGAAGGTTAATGATGTGGTCTATATCATCTTCATTGGGAAATGCGACAACAAAGAAGCCCTTGGGTAGGAGTTTTATCATTATGTACCTTCCCCAATGTTCCACTACCTAGGAGTGAATTTCTTTTCTTGTCAGTCTTGGCCCTATAACTTTTGCAATCATCGCATGTTGGTCGAAGATCAACTTCTCATTTTTGATACTTTCAGTTAGGTCAATTTCGATACCGCCTCTAAAAGAACCCTTTCCTATATCCTTTCAATGGTTCAAATTACTGCTGATGTTAACATTGCTTTCTTCAAACTCAGCCTGTTTAGCGCTATATTCATCCCAATCGACTTCCAGAGTTTGCCATTTGACAGGTTTTCTCGAGCTCGCATCCTCTACAACACCCTTCTGCTTATTGCAGGCGGCCTTCTGCGTATCGCTCTTCATTTTGTATTTTTTTAATCCTTCACCTCCTTGAATCTCAATATTTTACATTTAATAATCTCCCCAATTTAATTATTTTGTTTAACTACTCTCATTATTTCATTATCTTTTCAAAACTTATTCTCCTTAGAAAACACAGGTTGAGTCTTATTAACCCACCTTGTCTATTAATAGTGCATCACTTATCTACATTCTCATATTGTCTCCTTGTAATGAGCAAGGGGTCCATAGAAATATTTATAGTACATTATATATATATATATATATTTTGAAATTATATCACCTCTTATTGTCACATCACTATATCAAAGATGGTTAAAATTTAAATACCCAAAATACATAATTCTACTACTACCTTTATCATACTAAATCTATCCATTATATTTACATTCAAATGTCTATTTAATATACATGTGTGTTAAAATCCTTTATACATTAATAATAGACCCTTAATATTTAGTAAAACAATCTAAAATTTATTTCAGCATTAATTTGATAAATTATCTTTATATATCTAAATTTAATAAACAAATTTTATGGAATTCATAAGTTCCTACCTAAATTGAATAACTCGATTTTTTAATTAATTTCTACCACTTCACCAACATTGTCAAATATAATAAATAAATACACAATATTTATTTGATTCTTCCCAAATCCCCCTTGCCATCAAGTTAATGAATAAAATATAATAGGTCAATTAATTAATCAATTGTATATTTTGTACTATTTTATTATAAATAAATAAATTAAAGCATTCATTTAAGTTTAAGTGCAGAAGGATGCATAAATATCTTTTTCAATTTCTATTTTCATTAAGATTTGATTAAATATTTAAACTTGTCTATTCTAAATATATGCCATTATCTTGTCATCTTCTCATTCTTCCATGTTAAGACAACAACCTATGTAATTTTTTTTGTGTGGTACTATATGCTATTATCTTGCCATCTTCTCATTCTTCCATATTAAAACAAGAACCTAAGTAATTTTTTCTATGTGGTAATAAATTCGTTCTTTATCTATGTTTACATATATTGCCTTTTCTATTATAGGTCCATGCTATTTATAGGGCATTATTCTTGTTTAATAATTGTTTCTTATTGTTAGCCCCTAAATTTTATTGTCAAAAAGTTCTATACATGATTATAGGTTATTTAAATTAATGTATTTATCAAATTTAATTCCAATAAAATGTTTCACTTTATTAAATCCAACAACATAAATTCAAGTTTATGTGGGCAAAATAAATTTTCCACTCAATGCATCAATAATTTTATTTGACATGTTATTTATATGTCTCAACTTAAATAGAATTGTATAGAAATATGCAACCCTACATATCTCTCATTTAGTTTACCTTGACTATGCTATAAGATGAAATATATGAAACACAACCAATTTTCATTTCTTTAATGCTTTAATCATGACATAATATTTCTTATAATAACTCTTTTTATTATTTAGTTTTAATCTACTCTAACTGAATAAATAAATTTTCTTTGGATTACTCAATGTATCATTGAATATGTTATTATCCTCTCAGCTTGGCTTAATAATAGTAGATTGTGTTACATTTTATAAAATAATCAACCCTAAATAAATGATCAAAAATTGACTACTTACTAATTTTATTTTGTAACCTTACAAATTAGCATTTTAAAATCTTTATGTTTGTAAATATTTCACCTTCATTTTAATTTTTTATATATTAATATAAGAGAGTATTACAGAAGAAAAGATAGCCAAAATACAAAGAGATCAAGAAGTATCAAGAGACATGAAGGGGATGCAACCCCAATAGTATCAAAACATATTACATAACAAAAATGGAGATGATAAATCTATTCCATAGCCTAATCAGAGAGAAGAATATGATTATGTTCCTTGATCGAAGCAACCCAACCAAGCTGGCCATCCATCTAGATCTGTCTCACTCTCACAAATTTTGTCAATGAGATAGCTTCATGTATGTAATCCTCTATGCATGGGACAACAAGTGCAATAGGTGCTACTAGTATAGTGGCTACCTGTCTCCTTTTGAGCTCTAGGTCTACCATAAAGTTGGCTAGTCTAGTCTCAAAAGCACTCCTTTCTTTTGAGCTTCTATGCCAACTATACCCATGGGATATTTCATTTGTGTACATTCTTACTTGGCCATCTCCAAGCAGCTGCTCAAAATTTTTATTGGGTATCCTCATGACCACCATGACTTGCGAGGAAACATTATAAAATATGAGTCTTTAAGAGACACGGTAAGGATTCTTTCAATACCATTGAAGATTTATTATTCCTATATTTCTAGATTGATGAGAATACAACAAAAGAGAGCACCGACTAGATGACAATACTACTCTTTGATAGCCCAAACACATAACCAATAACATGACTAAAATACTAAATATTTTCCAGAATTTGTGTAGATGAAAGTCTCAAGTGAAGTATTTCTGATTAGGTTCAATAGGAAAACTTCTTTAACCAAACTTTCCCCATCAACACTATCATCCATGAATTGTTGTTGAGAATAGGTAGAGGCCTGAGAAGAGGGACGTAATCCTCAAAGATTACCTTTTCTAACTTCCCTTTGGATAATTTTACTGAGATCTTAACTCATCAAAATTAAAAGGAAAGGAGATAAAGGATCTTCCTATCTAATGCCCCTACATGCGAAGAAGAAACTAGAGAGAGCACCATTGATCAAGACTAAAAATTTGGGAGTGGACACACATTGATCAATAATTTGGATTAAATTAATCTACAAATCCAAACACCCTAAGGATTCTGAGAAGAAAAATCCAATGGAATCTATCAAAAGCTTTCAGCAGATCCAATTTCAGAATTAAACCAAGTTTTTTATTGATACATAAGGAGTGAATATTCTCATGCACCACAATTATGGAATCTAAAATCTGCCTCCCAGGAACAAACCCATTCTGGTGTTTTGAGATTAAAGAGGGGAGGTATTTCCTAAGCCCGAGGACCAAGATCTTGGTTAAAATTTTATATATATAATTGCATAGACTAATAGGTCTAAAATCTTGAAAAGAACAGGCATCAAGTTTCTTGGGAATGATGACAAAGAAGGTGGCATTTAGCTCCTTCAGAAGAGAGCAGGACCCCAAATACTCTTGCGTTGTGATAACCACATCAAAGCCTAAGATCTACCAGAAGATTTGAAAGAAGAACAGAGGGAAACCATCAAGGCCAAGGACTTTGTTACCTTCAAAAGAGAAGATCGCATTGCGAACTTCATCATGAGTGGGGATTCTGGTTAGTTCCATGTTCATATCCTGAGAGACAATGTTGGGAACTTCCTACAAGATCTCATCTTGGGGCAAAGCATTAAGAGGGTCATCAACTGATAATAGATTAGTGAAGTAACTAATGGTTGCCTAGAAAATATCTTCATGCTTATCAATAAATCTCTGGCCAACCAGAATTTTATTGATTCTATTAGCAACCCTGTGCTTGAGGGTCATCATATGAAAAAAATTACTATTTTTGTCACTTGTTTTAATCCATAAGGCTCTAGATCTCTACTTCCAGAATTCCTCCTCTTTGGATATAATATCATGCAATTTAGTTATAATGTCAATTTCTTTGTTCGAGATGTCATTATCAAACCCAAAATCTTGGATATTCTTCTAAAAGTCCTCAAGATCCTACTTGAGCATATCTTTAATTTTGAAAATATTACCAAAATAGGACTTGTTCCAATGTTGAATAGTGGACTTGAAATTGGATAACTTCTTGGGAATATGAAACATGGTTGCACCCTGGATATCAATATTCCACCACTCCATAATTTTATCATGGATGTTAGGGGCCATCAACCACATTCTCTCAAACCTAAAGGGGTGCGCCTTTCTTCCAGAGAATGAAATCACTGAAAGAAAAAAAGGGAAGTGATCAGATCGTAATCAGGTCAAGGCATTGAGTTTACAAGAATCATTCTATATCTAATTAGGAGAGACATGACCCCTATCTAGATTAACTTTAATGAGGTCCACCTCACTGTGTCTATTAGACCAAGTGAATTTAGCCCCAATAAGATCTAGGTCCAACAGGCTCAGAGAATTAATCATATCAGTCAAGTCTTGTCTATTGTCAATAGAAATAGGCATGCCCCTATATTTCTCCAAGTTTGAGAGAGGGGTGTTGAAATTGCCCAGAGGTATCCATTTCTCGTTAGGGAAAAGCAATCTAGCATTATAAATGGAAGACCAAAGAACTTTCCTAGCAATTCTCCCATTAGAAGCATAGATGGAAATAATCCAAGAGGATCCATCTTTAAGATTATAGAATCTAGTAGCAATGTGATTAGGAGAAGAGAGAACCACCTTACCACATAAAAGTCTAAGATTACAAAGAGTGGTGATACCGCCAGAAGCATCATCCACATCAGCACAATGAACACCACAATCTCCAATAATCGCCAATTTAATCTTTTCCACTTTACATCCAGGCATTTTAGTCTCTTGAACAAGGCAAATATTATCTTTTGATCCCTAACCATGTTCGATAACAGATCATACTTATGGGGTTGATTCAATCCCCTTATATTTCATGAAATAATTTTAATTTAGAAAGAGAGGGAGATCCCATCTGCATTTCTGGTAACATTCTCTCGGCTCCATCTACAATGGAAGCTCGACTCTGCCTATCTCTACTAACCACATTGGTTGGCCTCCCCACCCCCTGTGAATTCGACCTAGAGTCCACTTTTTGTGTATTTCTTGTTGAAACCCCCCAAGAGGCCAAGGTAGATTGGCCAATAGTGGAATTCATTCTTTTGTTTTTGGGTTTGACCTTAATAAAAGTATAGAAGTCATCTTGGGATCATTCCCATGTGAGAGAAACCTGGGGTGTTGCATCAACAAAGTTACCCATTTCAATGACCAGTTGAATGGGAATATCTGGGATAGTCCCGTTAGCATTTAAATTATTCTCTTCTTCAGAAAGAGCATTCAAAATAGGGGGTTCCCAAACATTCTCCTCCAAGAGCGAAGGGTTATGAGCAGGGGCCATAGGTACATTTGAAGTAAAACCTTCTCCAGGAATGACCCCATCTTCCACAATTGGGGGACAAATAGAGGGATAAACATATCCATTTCAATCATTTCACAATCCTTCTAGAGGTGGACCATAGGGTAGGGCATCCCTATTCTCTAAGATCGACATGCCATTCCTCTTTCTCCATACCTTCTTTGGATTGGATAGACACTGCCTAGTCCAATGACCCACCTTTTTACAGTGGAAACATGCAAAAGGGATGGATTCATACTCCACTTTCTGCACCATCTACCCATCTTAGAAAAAAGATCAATCTCGAATGGTAGGTCGGTAGATAGTTTGGCATTTACACACAATCTGGCATAAACAAGGCGTCTTTTAGCTGCAGTCATTCGGTCAACTAAAATTAGCTCTCCAAAACATGTTGCAATTCCCACAAAAATCTCTTTTCCCCAGAACTCCATGGGTAAACCTGACAATCTGACCCAGATTGGGGCTTCATTACATTCCCAATCTTTGGGATTAAATCCTGGTTTGCACTTTTCAAGCGCCAGTGAGGCTTTGCCTAGCATCCAGAGACCACCCTCCATAACAAATCAAAGATCTTCCTCACAAGTGAATGAAAAAGAGAAGAAACCATCAACCATAGCAACAACTTCAATTTGACCCTTATCCTTCCATTTTCTAGACACCCAGGCTCTAACATCTTCAATGTTGGGATGTGGTCCTACAAACTTACCCACCAAGACTAAGTTCATGTAAGCCATTTTCTGATCTGCAATACAGTCTAGGATAGAGATGGAGCGAGCACCAAACTCCAAGTCAAATTTATGCAGAACTGGCCAAATGGCCTTACCCTTAACCTTACACCCAAATAATGAAGCTCATTTCTTATTACACTCCACAAAAGGAATCTTAAAAAAACCTTCATAGTATTGGGGCCCTCAACATCACCAAATTTGTTGGAGATGACAAATTTATGATTGTCTATATTCTATAGGGTACCACAATCCAACGTATCATTTGAGGCCCCATCCATGGGATCAGGATCCAATTCGGAAGAGGGACAAGTCATGGGGAAACCCCCAGACCCCCATGGCTCGGGAAACTTGCACCAGGGCCATTCAAATTCAAATGTGAATGAACTGAAACTCCTTCTCCCTCTCCTTCTCTTGCTCCTACCATTTTTTCTTAAAAATTAAGTTATTTTTTCTATTGTTGTTTGATAGATACATGCTAATTGTACCACTATTCAATTATATCATCTTAATTTTCAAACCGTGCACTTGTAAATTTTTAGTCACTTGCATTGAGTATTTATGCAGAAAATTGACAGTCCTGATGAAATGTTTTAGGAAATTGTATAATGATTAAATATAATAATTCTATTTTAACCAAACCCTTTTGATTGGTTTTAATAAGAAAATACACTGTGAAGGCAAAAATCCTATCTTCAACATTTATGTTCTATATTTATATATACAACATATAGGAATTTAAATTTTTATCTTTTTTCTTTTTTTATCTCTTTTCACTAGGATGATTGGTATTTAAGGATATACTACTGTAATGCTAAGTTGATGGATGATAGTAAAAATTTTGAATTTAGTGTTTTTAAAATGAATTAAAATTAAAAAGGCTAATATTATTATTTTTAAAGGGCTTTGTTAATAATAATCCAAGGATGTAATCTTTAGTGAAAGCACTCGAAATATTAACATTAGAAAATTAAAAATATTCCTCATATGAATAGAACTATAATTTTGTTGAAAATTTAAATTATATCAATGCATTATAGTGCATGGAGAAAAAATAATGAAACACTATCACAAACATCATAAATATATTCTTCAAACAATATATTATAAGCTGATATGTAATAAAATTCTTAATATTTTTTTTATTATTAATATGCTACAAAAGTTAAAATATTTTATTTGCTCGAAGAAGACTTTGTAATCCACGACTATGCTTATATTCAAGAATTATTTATTTGACATAGAAAAAAATATGAATACATAAGTAATTTTCTTTTAAAAATTATGTAAATTAAATATTCTAGCCATTTCAATTGAAAAACCATAAAAAATATGAAATAGTGTTATTTTTCATTAACCTTATTTCTTTTTATTTTCTTCTTAATTAAAGCATCTAGACATTCTGAAATCTAAATAACAAAATAAATCAAAATAGTAAAGAGAAAAATAAATTTAATTGTGAAAACCATTTCTATGGTGCTTCGGGAAAGTGTCATCATGAAAACTCATTTAGTAGAATCATGTGTATATTTGTTCCCTTTGTGTACACTATGTACTTGGGGGTAAAAGATTCTTCCATGCACTGATCCATTGTTTGAATCCATTAGCCAACAATGCATATCATACCATCATCTCATCCCAATTTGTACATCCACATCCCCATACCATAATACCTATAATTATTCACACTTTTTTCCTTGATTAGGAAGTGCTCAAAACATTCAAACATGTCTAGGAAGTCTACTGATATGTTAAAAAATAATCATTATAAAGGAGCAACATAACCAAGCAAGTGTTATAATTTTTATACCACATAGTCCTTGAAACCTATAGTTTTCGTCCACTCCCCATCCCAATGCTAGTTCAATCCCCTATAACTATTTATTATACAATTGGCTCATTCATCAAATACATTCACCCTTGGTGCTAAAATGGATATTTTTCTCAAATTATTTAAATACTAATATATGATAAACCTAAAATCTAATTTAAAAACCAATACACAATCGTAGATACCAAATAAATAAACATTTTACATTTTCATTCCCTATCTAGTATTCAAATATTTTTTAGGAACCTACTCTAAAAGGAATCTCCTCACCATCTAAACATTGTAATAGAAACAACATTAAAACATATTTCCATATATACCTAAGAAATTCAATTCTTTCCATAAACTTTCATAAGATCTGGTTTAATTCTAAAAAATATCTAAACCCTAGCTAGTACAAATCATTGAATTCAAGATATATCATTAATAATCTTCATTAAAGGTAGACTCTTTAGAAGTTTCTTCAACTTCTTCCTGGGAGTGATTTTATCAATAGAAATTGCAATGTTTGCACCATGAGGTTAGCCTATCTTGTTGACCTTCTTTCTCCAAGAAAGAGGTTATTTTATACATGAAACACGAGTTATCTCATAATTAAAACACTCACCATTAGAAATGGAAATGGTCAAGAAATGCCGAGGAGAAATAAGAAGTCTATTCATAGGTGATTTTAAAACAATGTTTCTTTGACACCCATTTTCTTATTTTTTGAGCTACTAGGGGCATTGATGGATTTTTTTTATCTTTGTTAGGTATTGGTTTTGGGCCAATATCAACTACCATTGGTAGCATGTGACATCGAAGGGTTAACATTTTCCTTGTAGGAGAAAAAAGAAGGGCATTTCTTCAGGAGATGGTTTTCAATGGATAATGGGTCTCATCCTTGAAAGATAGTTAGAGGATGGTTTTGTTCACAATCAGGGGAGATTATGGAGTGGAGAAGGATTTAGGCCTGAGCTAGTTTCTAAGTAGCAAGTATAGATAATATAAATTTGACCCTGATATAATCATCGATAAACACCATCATAAACACATTTCTTGATGGAGGAAAAGAGAAAATGGAAAGATGAATAATTTATGGCATCTAAAATCATTGAGTAAAGGAATATGATAGCTATGAGATATAGTTAAATTCCCCTTAAGGGTGAAGCATTTAATCAAATGAAAATTAACAATTTCCCATGAGGTGTTAGGTCCTCTCCACTAAATCCATTTTGATGTCACTTTAGCTCTTCTTCTCTCTACAAAAAAATACCAATATAGTCCTTTTAAGTCTATTAATAAGTCAAGCATGGAAATTTTTTACCTTCACATGTCAACCCAATCATCTCATCTATTAATTATTTTAAAACTTCCATATTGATGCCTCCCTTAATTACCTTACCATTTTTTCAACTATTTATTTACTAAGATACAATAGCTTCACCATTCCCCTTCATAATATTAAAGGACTAATCCCTCATCTTTCAAATTGATTGTAAACCTTGGTATTACTCATCAACAAGACAAGAAATATGGGTTCTACCCTCAGTGTTAGCTACACATGATATCTCTTCTCTCACTATAAAAAAAGAGTTTACAAACTTCTAGGTCTCAAGAAGATAAGTAAAACACACTTTTAGTAGATCTTTCTAGAAAAAGATTTATATTACTTGAGTAGCTATTATAAAGGATCTCCATCCTTACCATGTGAGAAGGATACTTCAAAATATTTTCTTTCATTTTGGTTCCTTATTCTTATACTTCTATCAATGCCATATAAATTAGGATGGCTCATTTATGAGGGTTCTTCATACATACACCCAAGTTAGAAGTTATCAAAACTTATAGAAATCTCTAGGATATAATCCATGGTACTTAATCTATCATAATTATTTCTCGCTCCCTTGATTCGTATAGGTCATACATTGCTTCCCACCCCATTTAACTTCCTCATTTAGGCTGTCCTATCCTTATCATTATACATTAGCTCTATATATTTCTTGATAATATAAACTATAACTACACCTTACAAAGTATTAACTACAATAGTTTCCTACGCAATAAGTGTTTTTTGTCTACCATTAATCAAAATTATTTTAATTATAAGGGGAATATCTCCTTCATTATCTACCATTATTTTGATTAATTATATTCGAGGCCTTTATTTGATAAGTATTGTGCTAATTTATTACCTTCTCTAAAGGCGTGTTTTATTTCTAAGGAAGGTATCATTGTGACAATATCTATACTATCTTCAATATAATTTATTATCCTCCAAGGTTCAACAATTTTTTTTGATACTTAGGTAAAACAACGTTAGAAGGGTCCTCAAAACTCTTTACAATGACCACCAACTTTTGACTAAAGATAACCAAACAAATAGAAAACAAATAGGAAAAACAAAAAATAGAACAACAAAAAAGAAAAATTGGGTATGGACCCAGACTGACCCATTGAAGATATTTTAAAATCTTGGTAGCTTGCATATCCTTATCTATAATATAGTTAGGCATATCAATGACCTCTTTAATAACCTCTAGTTCAGATCGCCAACAACCTTATACTAGGTATGGGTCCTAGAGGAAGGCCCCTATGCTTTGGATAAAACCTAATTCCTAGAAACACTAGGAAGACCAATAGCCTCCACCTCCACACCATCAAAATGAAAACTTATATCCTTTTTCTCTTTCTTTCCCATCCCTAATAATTGGATAGTTTCATTTAACATACTGAGACCACTAGAAATCCTTTGACCAACCTCCTTGTTAACATTAACCATAATATTTATCTTACTTTTTGTTGATCACTAAAATTTATTTTAGGAAAATAATCCTATGGGAAACTCGGTGATGGGGGACCTACACATTTTACAAGCTTACTATTTATTTGTTTGGGGAGTAAAGGGAAAGAAAGGAACATAAAAGTAAAACACACTTTAAAGGGATGCACTGAAATTAATTTTAGTACATTAAGGAGCACAAATAACTTCACATACATGTCATTCTGAGGGCCATTCAATAATATACATTCCCAAAATAATAATCAATATAAAACCAAAATTTGTTTTAGCATAAAGAAATATACACCATGCATCCACTTGATAACAAGTGCGAAAACATAGTTTAATTGGTAGAGTATTAGGAATATATTTCTAAAGTTACATCAGAATTTCACAGATGCACAGTAAACTATCAAATGCACACTCAATAATAGCAATCATAAAGGTCGCAGCCACAGTTTGATAATCTTGTCTTCAGAAAATACAAACAATGGGTTAAAGGATAAAATCATATAGAGTATCAGTTTATCTTTTAAAATAACTTTTGAACCCTTTGCTAGGAAAAGATAACTATTCTTATAGACTGCAAACAACCCATGAAATGGGAAAAATAGGAAAACATGACTGGTACCTCCTCTACATCCGATGACATGCAAAACCCTGCAAACGAAAACTACCCTTGGCTTATAGGGAAACCACATTCTATTGTTCTATTATTTGGATCCAAAAGATCTTTTGGTAGTTCACCCGCAACTAAAAAATATGAATACTTTTGGTCCACAACCATGGGAGACATGTAGCATCAAGAGAGAAAGGCTTGGGTCCTACGAACTACTAACCGAGGACCTCCCAGGGAACTACCATGTAATGCGACATACTCATTTGCAAAGTGCGGGTCCCATTAAGTTAGGAAAAAATAAAGCACTACATATGAAATGCCAAGTGTTAAGAGCATGTGGCTTAACTAACATGACAATGAAAAGGTTGCTAAAAATGAGCGTCGTCTCAACATCTTTTGGGTGCAGGCCAACCTCTTCAAAATAAATTGTGTACAAAATAAAATACACAACCTTTTGGTGACTTGTGGGATAATCCTGCCTGTAGGGTGCCAATACCCAAAATTTTTGGTTACAAATGGGATTTAACCATAAGTAGAGAAAGGTCTAGGACCTACTAGAAGGAGACCCTATCATTCTCTAGGGGCTTCTCCTACGATTCAAGGATTTGATAATTCTGATCAAGGCCAATAATTTCATTGAAAGGGAGATCGCCCAACTCATTGTTAACCAACCTAAGAAGATTATGGAGACAAGCTAGCATAAGCAAAAATTGTTCAACCTCTTTGGCAGTAGGGGGAACACTTAGATTTTTGATAAAAGTCTACTCTAGAAGCCATTGCTCAATCAAACTCATGATCTACTGAACCTGCAAAATTGAACCATCAGAAGGAAAAATGGAAGGTAAGTCAAGACTTACAAATCATAAAAAACACTCCTTTATATCTAACACCGAGGATTTGAGCAATCTTAAGGTGGACCCGACCTAAGTTTATACGTGGTGGTGACCGATGAAACTATTAGCCTTTCTAACCAGTTGCTTATGATCTTTTACCCACTTGGCCATCAATTCTTTCTCAAAAGCGGTATATAACCACTTGACCAATTTTTCCGCATCAGGGACCTTGAACATAATCGACTATGTGATTTCATCAATGGTAACACTTGCCTCGGTGCATAAATATTGCACATTAGCTAGGAATTTTAGGTCTCGTTGCAGAACGAGGCATAACAGTTTCTCCTTTTCCTAATGCAAAGCATATAAATCCTGGATGAAAGGGGTGAGATCCATAGGGCAAATAGGTGTAACATCGACAAGTTTTGATGAGAGAAATTTCCTCCTTTTTTTCTTGGATATCCATATATAATTCTCTAACCTTCTTTTTTGCTACTAATGGTTGATGTTCCAATGCAATGATTTTAGTACCCTTATCCTATAACTTGTCATACATTCAGGTTGTGTTATTCAACTCACTCTCCAAGGCCTTCTTTGACTCCTCGAGTTCCTTATCTAATTGAGCTTGCTTTCTCTACCATTCCTATGTTGCTCGCTCCTTTTCTTGTTTCTCCTCAGAAATAAGTTCTTGTATTTGAATCAAATCCCAGAAGAGCCTCTCTTTTTCTCGGCCCGCATCTTGCAACTCGATTTGGATCTAAGTTGTGTCAGGGGAGTTCACTTGGAGTTGCAAGAAAGCCTGTTCGTTATCATGTAAATTCTCACTCCATTCATTATTTACTACCTTCTTGAGCTGCAACTGGGTTGTCACCATGTTTAGAGCACTTTAAAGCTTTTATTTTTTGACCTTTTCTTTCTAAACATCATCCTTAAGGAAAGTAATCTCAGCATTATTAGCCTTTTTTCTACTTTGTAATGGTCAACCATTGCTCTAACATGGACCAATTCCTCTCTGAGATTCTCCAAGCATCTTCTTTTCTTGAGGCAATCTATTGATAAAGCCTTTTATTTCTCCTCCATCATCTCAACCTTATCTTGTGCATGATCTCATTTCATGTCTATGCCGACAACATGAATTAAATAGTCTATTGTTTGCATTTCCTCTTGAGGTTTGATGAAATTAGAAAACATAGTCAAGAACATAAAGTTTTATTTTTATTTATTGAAACGCATTTGGATACTAGGCTGGATGAGTTTCTGACAATCTTTCTCCTTTTGCCTTGCCACCCTTTGAGATTTAGCTAACTTGGAAGAGATAACATGATGTATGAAATCTGATTAAGAAGGGATCACCTGCCCCGTGAAGGGAGCACCAAGCGAAGTTAGAAAAGGAATTGTAACTATGGAATCTCTCAATTGCATGCAGATTGGTTGGGGAAGAGTAGTAGGGGAGAAGTAAGGGATGCATAACATTGAACTAGTGGAAGGGGAAGAAAATGGAGCTTCACTTGATAATGTAGGAAGACTAGGGCTTTCAAAACCCAATATCCATGCAACTGAGAAAGAGAGTTCAAATTGAAAAGGAGTTTCTGCAAACTAGGGAATTTATAGAGCGTTACTCAAAGAAGGAGTGTCATGTGGGGACACTATGGGAAAAATAGTAATAGGAGGGAAAGACACGGACCACAAGGTTGCTATGGAAATTTCCACGTGGGTAGGAGAAAACATTGTAGTGGCAGAGAAAGAAGGAATGGTGACAACAGGAGAAGATAAAGACTGAGAAGAATGAAGAGGGAGAGAAAAAAGTACCTTCATCGAAGATGTTGTAACCATTGATAAAAATTGGACTTCTATGAGCACTTGAATTTGAACACTCGCTAAAAATTCTGACAATGCCTGTCTCTTCTTTGCAGGGGAAGAACACTCATGTGCTTCATCGGACTGCTTGGTTAAGAAATGGGAGCAAGGATTTCTAATAGGATCTTAAATGGCCAGTGATATAGCTAATTGGCGACTTGGCCTGATTCGACATCTTTTCCTTTACAAGTATTCTATTGGATGTCCTCTTGCTGTATAGACTCTTGAGAGTCTAATCCATCTGAAGCAAACTCATTGGTAGAGGTGGGTTTCACTATTGGCCAAATAATTTATCTTTAGATTTTCTCTTTTTAAATTTTTTTTTTTTATCTTTTTTAAATATTTTTTTCAAGATAATGAATGCATGATAGAAGATGTAGGAATGATTCAAGCATCTAATTCTTTAGATAGTACCCCTAAAATATTTGCTACAATACATGATAGATATTGAAGATATGGTGAGATATGTCAATAAGATGACAATAAGGAGATGAAATGGATGATAAGATTGAATTGGATAAGGATTTTAAACAATGAATTAGATGGGAGGAATGAAAATATAAAAAAATATATATCAAATAATGGGCAGGGTGTTCAAATATTTGTGTATGGGTGTATAAAAATGTTGGCAACATCAAATTTGGCACTCTCCTTCTTATCTTTATGTGTGCCAACTTAGAAGAAGACGAAGAAGTTCTTTAACAATATCTTTAAGAACAACTCCTATAGAATTCTTGATTTGAAAGATTGAATCTATCATTCTCTTCATTTTTGTATATGAGTAGAAAAATTTAGTATTTCCATCCCTTTCTCATAGTCACAACTCATTGAATTTTAGATGCCAATATATTTCTTCTCTTTTTAAAACTTCTTTAAACATTACATGGAGATGGCATTGATGGTGGTATGACTTACCATTAATCTATTGCTAGATTATTTCTTCATTATTAGTCTTCAATTGGGACCCTAAAATATGTTTTGTAACAAAGATATTCTTAAACACTTAGGAATTCCATTGTTTAATTTATGATTTGAGCAATTTGAGGATTTTTCAGAGATGAAACATTATTGAGCTAAGAATACATGTAGAACTCTACCATTAGGATCTAAGAAGGGGAAAAAATGATAGCTCCCTAAACCACATTTGTTCAAATTTAAAAGAAACCTTAGGGTTATCTTGTAAGGGAAAAAGAGGCCAACTCAATTGTAAGGAAAAGTGATCCAACCCCAAGAAAGATAGTGTTTCTCACCATCTAAGGCCATATTGGGAAGACTAGATTGAACTAATGAAAAAGTTGTCCAACCTTTTTGCAATGAGTAGGAAATTTTTTCTTTTGTTGGTCAATGTGACATTTATATTCGAAGGGACATAATAGTTGAGACCATTATTCATTACAAAATCATTAAAATCTTTCATTGTTTTTAGAGTCTGGACAATTGGACTAGACTTATCTTTGAGAGATAATATTGCACTCAAATCCCCACAAATAGTAAATGGAATATTCGATTAGTTAGGAAAAACCAAGGATACTAAATCCCAAACCAGTTTCTTACCCACTCTTGAGTTTGGCCCATAAATGTTAATCAAGTGGAAGTTAATATTAGCAAATAACTTTTACCTCAATGTACTTTTCTTTAGATGCAATATTTTTAACCTGAATGCTACTACTTGTCCAGAGTATAGGGAGACCCCATAGGGCTCGTAAAGATGCTTAAGTAGTAAAGTTCCATTTCTTCCATTTATTGAATGACTTCAAAATCTCAACTTTTGACAATTTATTTTCCTGGTGTATTACAATGTTTGCCCCACACATCTGAAAATAGGATGTGATAAGAAATTTTTTTTTAGGGACATTTGGGCCCCTGGCATTCCATGTTAGGATTTTCTTTGCTAGCACAAAGAGAAATACACTCATTGAGGTCTTAGTTTTTCCTCCAAATTGTTTGAATCCCTCCTTTGATCTCTTCCTTTATAATCTTTCTTGATTATTTTTCCTTAGGCAGCTTGCCATCTTTACCCTTAGGCTTATTGGAAGAATAGTCTCCATTTGCATTTGACAGAGTTTGATGAATAGAGTCCTTTAGGGATAATTTTGTGTCGAAAGTATGTAGGGACTCATCTTGTTTGTCCCTGATCTTAAGATTCTAAGTCATTGGGTGAGTCCATAATTGGATTCACAAAATTATGTAAACATCCCTCTTCTTGGCCACACACTACACTGACCCATTTGCCATGATCCAAGGTACAAGACTTAGAAAAAGATATCATAGTTTCCAAATCTCCTAGATATCCATGCATCTTTTTGAATAGAGCATGTGTTCATCTTAACAAATATGTATTCTAAACTTCCATCTCTCTAGTAGAAAACTTGTGCTTGTGTGGATGAACCAAAATAGTCATCAAATTACTTTGCTCCATCTCCGATTTTTCAAACAAGACTTAGTGAGCAATTTCAACAATGAAAGTCTTTAAAAACCTCTCATCTATGAGCTGACTATACTTCCCAACCAAAAAATGAGTCTTCAATTTTGATAGAAAATAATTATCAAATTATCTTTGGGCACTTCTTAAGAAGCTATCCATCTTGATGTTGTTGTGCATAGGAAATCAATGAGATTGAAAGTAGGGAACTATAGATTTAGATGTTTCCTATGGAGATACTAATATTTGATGGACAAAGGATTTATTTGAAGCATCCAAAGAGATTGACAAATCATAATATGTTGAGATCTCTTAATAATTCCATCCTTTAAAAACTAAAGCTTCATATTGTTTTCATCAAGACATTTTTGTAATATGTTGAGATGTCTTTTAATCTTGCTAGAGGCGGTAGATGGATTTTTGTGAAGATACACAAGTTCATTTAAGGATGACCTTCTCACATTCCTAGCTAAAGAGCATGGTTATGCATTTGAAACTAGATCCTCACAAACATTAATCCCTACATAATATGAAGATAGACAATCTGAGGACCCTCTCGATTTTCTAACTAGGGAGCATAGAAATGCATATGAAATTGGATCCTCAAAAACTCAAATCTCTACAAAAACCGAAGATAGAAAATTTAATGTGAAGTGACATAAATTATTTGTATTCTTGTCTACTGTATTTGGGTCCTAAATAATGATTTTTTGAGACCAAATGCAAAAATTTTATTGGATTGATAGATATTTAGGGAAGGGTTTGCGCAAAACAAGGACACACACCAGAAGGGGGAGATCTATATGCTTGGAGATATACTTTTAGCATCCCATCTCCATTAAGTTCGTCAATGTTGGGAGAACACTAACGCTTGTCATAAACCAGTGGCTCCTTCATCTTTTTGCAAAATTATATTCACAGGGTAACCTTTTCCTTGAATTATTGATGATCTTTACCCCATCGAGGGTTTCTATGAAACTAGGGGTCATTGAATCCTTTGTAATATCCCTTTCTAAATGTCCTATGACGAAGACTACTACGATCTGCAAAGGCCCCCAACAAAACCCTATTCATTGAGGAAAAATAATTTTGTTTGAATGGGTCTTAACCAATTGGGATATTATTTGGGCTAGAAGCTGGGCAAAAATTATTGTGAGGGAGTCCACCTAGAGGGTCGTTGTTAGGGCTAATTACGTGAAAATATATTTGAAGCAGGATATTGTTTGGAAATGAAGTTAGGGGCCTGACATGAGGGACAAATCTGAGACCATTGTTTTGATCTTTAAACCCTGCAGAGGAGAAGGTTTTCCAGTCATAAGCAACTCTGATAAATTGAAACTTGGCTGACAGAAATGATGTCAAAGCCTTCACAACTGAGCGAAATCTGTAACCATTGTTTTGATCTCTGAACACTGCAGATGAGAGGTTTTGCTAGACATGAGTAGCTCCAGAATATTGAAACTTCACCATTTGAAACCATGCTAGAGGTTTGACATGTCAGCCATCTATAGCCATTACTTTTACCTTTGAACCCTTCAAGCAAAAAGATTTCTATTAATGAATGAACCTGGAATTTGAATTATTATATTTTAAATATTTGATGTGTAAACAACTATGAAATTTAGATTAAAAATTATTAATATAATAATAAATTAAAACTATTAATATTAAAAAATATTTTTTAAAATAATAAAGTATCTACTTAAATAAATAAAACAATTATTAAATATAAATAAAAAAAATTAAAATAAAAGAGATTAGCAGTCTAATAAAAAACTAATAAAATTCAGCCCTCTACCCCTATCGGCGCACCCAATCAACATACTATATATATGGCTTGGATATCGAAAAAAGAATCATATGAATTGGGGTGTGTACTTCCATGGCCAAGAATAGTGTTTTCCAGAAGAGTTCTGCAAAGGAGGCTATATGGTCTCAGCTACCCGACGAAGTAATAGAAAGCATTTTCAAGTGGTTTCCATTAGAATCACTTGCCAGGTTCCGTGTAGTGTGCAAGGAGTGGAACGACCTACTATCTAGTGAAGATTTCCTAACTTGGAGGAGGAAATTTTTCAAGGAGCATCCATGGCTCCTCGTTGTCAATGAACGATCAGATTGTTACCGTTTAAATGTGTCAACAAAAGAAGTGAAGCCTTTTCCTGTTAATCGTTCCCTATGGGCATCACTGGGAGGAATACTCGTCACAACTAACAATAGGTTATTCGATGAAGAATTATTTTTGTACAATCCGCTTACTAGAAAAGAAACTGAAATTGTTCAGATGATGGAAGTTCCAAGAGAGGAATGTGCCATAGTATGCAATCCAGTATGTGAAAGTTTTGTCCAACTTCCTCGAAGTTGGAAAGTAAGCAAAGAGCATGGGATAACAGTGGGAGACATTTTGTGGAAGGGCGCTCGATATAAAGTAGTAGCAGTGCACAATAAATTCATAGAGGCTTATGACTCTGTAAAACAATCATGGGTTATCGTACAACAGGTTCCCGAACGAACTGCTACGAGTATAGTTTTCTTTAAAGGTTTATTTTTCTGTATCGTTGGCCACTTCGGTATTCACGATGAGTGTGGTGTTATGATTTTCAGCATTAAAGATGACTGCACATGCCACATGGTAAATATATTTTCGCCTATACCCCAAACTTCTCCTCCGTGGTTGGAGCCTTACATATTTGTATGTGGGTCACAATTTTTTCTCGTAAGGCAGGATTCAATTCGATTATATTTGTGGGAGTTAGAGTACGAAAATAATCTAAGTACAAATACAAACCTATCCTGGAAGGCGATTTCAGCGATGCCTCAAGAGGTTTTGGAGTTTGCCAATTTAGGCTTCGATCCCCAAAAACCAAGGAAAGCATGTTCTACAGTAGGCTGGTTTAAATCCTTCGCAGCTGGGAGTTATATCTGCTTCGTAAGAGAACGCAGTGGAAATGTAGTTTTCTTCAATACACAAAACAGATCATGGAGTTGCTTCTCAGTAGTTGATAACGTAGAGAAGTGTGCGAATGCTGACTATGCATATGGCTTTGAACCGAAGCCTGAGATATCATTTCATTATTAATTTATAACCATATCCAGTTCGTAAGAGACGGTACTAGAAGTCTAGTCCTCTTTAATAAGCACATGAAATTGCCTTTTCGTGGGTGATACGATAGAGAACTGTGAATGTGCAAATGATGTATATGTTTAGGAACCCAGGTTTAATATATTAATTACTTATTATACATTTTTTATGGGAGATATTAGAATAGCAATATATATAGAGAGAGAAATTTAAGTATGCAAAATTTTAGATATATAATGTAATTGATGTTATTATCATTTAAGAATTAGCAATTGAGTATAAAAGATAGATAGAACATGTACTTATTATAGAGATGATAAATTAAAATTTAAGAAATACATGTATTAGAAAATCTAACAAATAAAAAACATAAAAGATACTTAAAATAAAAGCACTTGTAAAATATTAAGCGTGCAATGTATTTTATATAATAAAAATCATAATTAAAAATTTATTAGAAAGAATGAAAATTTTGATATGAATAAATCAAATTAAAAAACACGTTGAAATTTTTAAAATTAATTTTTCCCCTTACAAACAACAACGGCAATCACATGGATGATAGTCCAAAGGAAGTTGTGAGAGCCGAAGTCATATAGCAAGTCATTTAGTTTTGGACACATCAAAATCAAATGATGACCATTAAGTGGAAGAAAGGTCTTAGAGAAAACAAGGGACCTCCATGAAGAACAATAGAGCATCCCTCATAGGAATTAAAGGAGAATAATAGGAAGCAATTCGTGAAAACTTTCATAATAATCAAGCCTGAATCATTACATCTCTGAAATGCTCAGCTGCCGATAAAAACAATCAAATGTTAAGTTGATGCCAAAAATTACACACAATCAAACGAGAAGCATTAACTACCAACAATGAACTTGTTTTGCATCCAATAAATCTCCTAATGAGAGAATACTGTAACCAAAAGAAATTCTAATAACCAAAATGTCAGGAAGAAATATTGTAGGGTGTTGCAGTAAGTGCAGACCCTAATAGAACAACCCTCAGAGACACAGAAGGGAGGATGCAAACACCTAACAATCTCCAGACCCTAAAAGAACAACCCTCAGGGACACAGAAGGGAGGATGCAAACTTCACACTTCCCAACAATAGCAGACGAAACAAACATACCAACATCTAAATGATTTGTCTTCACCTTGGAAATAATCACACTTAGGTTTGTCACGAGATAAGATAGGAACCCATCTTTCCGTTGGTCCCTAACAATGACATCCTTATTATTAACAAAAACAGACCCCTAAAACAATAAAGGAGGAGATGTCGCATGAGGGGAAAGGAAACCCCATCGCAACCCAAATTAAGAGGAGGGGGCAACATCCAACAAGGAAAGAATCTACTAGGCCTCTACAAGAGGTGGTGATAGAAAAGATCGTATCCTAATCCCTCCACAACCAATGCAGGAACATCCATTCATGTCCTTGTCATCACCATCACTGTCTGCATCTACTGGACTCACCAATCCCCCGTCGCGACTCGCCAATTCCCCGTCGCTTACCCGCTGCAGGTATGACAATTAAATTAGTACTTTTAAGCGGATTTGACAAGTCACATTGCCACAATAAATAAATAAATAAATATTCACTGCTATTGTAGCATTGTGTTTTATGTTTTATCATGAATTTGAATGGTTTATAATCAAAATTCTATCACTAATTAGTAAAAATATCTTCTTGGAACTCTTTGGTACTTTTTGCAACAAGAAACTGATTGATTGAATAAAAATAAAAATAATTCAATCTTTATTTTTTTAATGCTATTATTTTATATATTTTCAGTTTTAGTAACTTTTTATTTGTTTACATATTTTATCCTACTCATTTTTATACTCTTTTAATCTATTTCAATATCTTTCAATTTAGACAACATTATATAATTCTAAACAATAGTTACATGTCAAATCGTTTAGGAAACTTCATTTGTATTATTGAAATTATTTCACATTCTCATCTCTCTTATTCATTGAACTTTCTTATAATAATAATTATTTTCCTCCAACTATTATAGATTATGCTATTATGTAATGTCTTTTATATGCCCTCAAAATTATTCTGTTTCCTTCCAGTCCTTCATTTGTCTCAACTATAATGCAAATTCTTCAAATTACTTTCATTTACTATTTGTAAATGTGTTCTTGGAATCCTATTCACTTACTTATTAAATGTAAAATTTTCTCGCACTAATGTCATATCTTAATTTTCTATCCATTCTTTTGCTAAGAATTTAACTTCACCTTGTTGCATGATTTAATTTTCTTACTACTTCTATTTATTGTTTCATTTTTATATTCACCTTGTTGCATAATTTAATTTCAAATTAACAAACAAAATTGGTAAATATATAAAAAATATACTTCTTATAAATCCAGGTAATCTAATTGTCTCTTTTAGAAAAACCAAAACATATTTACAATATTATTAGTTGTCTTAAAATAATATGATATATGCATCTACTAATAAAATAACTGCAAAAATATTAAATCAAGTACTACATAACTATAAAAATACATATAATATTATTTGCAACTTGTAATAACTTTCACTTTATTTGTATTAATTTTTACACAAAAACTACCTAATCTACCAATGTTCTTATGTTTGAGAAAATTTTCTCTCAATGAAACCTTAATTGTTTCCTTCATGGAGTAATTTGAACAATAAACCATCAGTATTTTGAATTATTATTATTATTATGTTTGATTTGACCCTAGAGCTTACCTCACAACTTAGAATTCACTTTAGATGTTTGAACTTGGGTCTCCCCAGTGAGAACCCAATGTTTTAACTAGTTAAGCTCAACCCCTTGGACTAGCCAACATGTTTCTATCTAGTGGCTTCTATTATTTTAGTCTACTCTAGCTAAAATCCGAACCTTAATTAATTTCAAATTAATTCATTTCAAATACTATTTTTCAGAAAAAAAAAATGTTAATCATCTTTATTTATATATGATTAACATTAGGCCATTATCTTGTCATCTTCTCATTCTTCCATGTTAAGCCAACAACCTATATAATTTTTTTTTGTGTGGTACTATATGCTATTATCTTGCCATCTTCTCATTCTTCCATATTAAGCCAACAACCTATGTAATTTTTTTTGTGTGGTAATAAATTTGTTCTTTATCTATCTTTACATCTATTGCCTTTTGTATTAGAGGTTCATGCTATTTATAGGGAATAGTTCTTGTTATATATTTGTTTCTTATTGTTATCCCCTAAATTTTATTGTCAAAAAGTTCTATACATGACTATAGGTTATTTAAATTAATGTATTTATCAAATTTAATTCCAATAAAATGTTTCACTTTATTAAATCCAGCAACATAAATTCAAATTTATGTGGCAAAATAAAATTTTCACTCAATGCATCAATAATTTTATTTGACATGTTATTTATATGTCTCAACAAAAATAGAATTGTATAAAAATATGCAACCCTACATATCTCTCATTTAGTTTACCTTGATTATGCTATAAGACGAAATATATCAAATACAGCCAATTTTCATTTCTTTAATGCTTTAATCATGACATAATCTTTCTTATAATAACTCTTTTTATTATTTAGTTTTAATCTACTCTAGTTGAATAAATAAATTTTCTTTGCATTACTCAATGTATGGTTGAATAGGTTATTATCCTCCCAGCTTGACTTAATAATAGTAGATTGTGTTACATTTTATAAAACAATCAACCCTAAATAAATTATAAAAAATTGACTACTTACAAAGTTTATTTTGTAACCTTACAAATTATCATTTTAAAATATTTATGTCTCTAAATATTTCACCTTAATTTTGTTTATATATATTAAATATAATTACAGAAGAAAAGTCAGCCAAAATACAGAGAGATCGAGAAGTATCAAGTCATGAGAACAAAAATGGAGATGATAAATCTATGCCATAGCCTAATCAGAGAGAAGATTTTGATTATGTTCCTTGATTAAGCGACCCAGCCAAGCTGGCCATCCATCCAGATCTTTCTCACTCTCACAAATTTTGTCAACGAGATAGCTTCAGGTATGTAACCCGCTATGCGTGGGACAACAACTGCAATAGGTGCTACTAGTATAGTGGCCACCTGTCTCCTTTTGAGCTCTAGGTCTACCATAAAGTTGGCAAGTCCGGTCTCAAAAGCACTCCTTCTTTTGAGCTTCTATGCCAACTGTACCCATGGGATATTTCATTTGTGTTCATTCTTACTTGGCCATCTCCAAGCAGCTTCTCGAAATTTTTATTGGATATCCTCATGACCACCGTGACTTGCGACGAAACATTATAAAAAACGAGTCTTTAAGAGACTCGGTAAGGATTGCTTCAATACCATTGAAAAATTCATTATTCCTATATTTCTAGATTGACGATAATATAGCAGAAGAGAGCACCGACTAGAAGACATTACTACTCTTTGATAGCCCAAACACATAACCAATAACATGACTGAAATACTAAATATTTTCCATAATTCCTTTGCAAATAAACAATAAAAAAATATGTGATTCATAGTATTTGGAACCCTGGAGCAAGAGAAGATGTTAGGACCACTATCCGAGACATAAATAGGCAATTTGCGTAGAAGGGGGGCCAGGTGAAGTATTTCTGATTAGGTTCAATAGGTAAAGTTCTTTAACTGAACTTTTCGCATCAACAAACTATCATCCACGAATTGTTGGTGAGTACAAGTAGAGGCCTAAGAAGACGGACGTAATCCCAAAAGATTACCTTTTCTAACTTCCTTTTGGATAATTTTTCTTAACTTCCTTTTGGAAAATTTTTCTAATGCCCCTCGACACGGAGAAGAAACCAGAGATAGCACCATTGATCAAGACTGAAAATTCGGGAGTGGACACACATTGATCAATATTTTGGACTAAATTAATCTCCAAATCCAAACACCCTAAGGATTCAGAGAAGAAAACTCCAATTGAATCTATCAAAGGCTTTCAGTAGATCCAATTTCAGAAATAAACCAAGTTTTTTATTGATACATAAGGAGTGAATGTTCTCATGCACCACAGTTATGGAATCCAAAATTTGCCTCCCAGGAACAAACCCATTTTGGTTTTTTAGATTAAAGAGGGGAGGTATTTGTTAAGCCTGAGGACTAGGATCTTGCTGAACATTTTATATATAGAATTGTATAAACTAATATGTCTAAAATATTGAAAAGAACATGCATCATGTTTCTTGGGAATGAGGACAAAGAAGGTGGCATTTAGCTGCTTCAGAAGAGTGCGAGACCCAAAAAAACTCTTGAATTGTGATAACCACATCAAAGCCTAAGATCTGCCAAAAGATTTGAAAGAAGAATAGAGGGAAACCATCAGGGCTAGGGACTTTGTTACCTTCAAAAGAGAAGACCGCATTGCAAACTTCATCATGACTAGGGATTCTGGTTAGGTCCATGTTCATATCCCGAGAGACAATGTTGGGAACTTCCCACAAGTTCTCATCTTGGGCCAAAGCATTAAGAGGGCCATCAACCTTTAAGAGATTACTGAAGTAATTGATGGCTTCCTAGAAAATATCTTCATGCTTATCAATCAATCTGTGGCAAACCTGAATTTTATGGATTCTATTAGTAGCTCTGTGCTTGAGGGTCGTCATATGAAAAAAATAGTATTTTTTTCACCACTTTTAAGACATAAGGCTCTAGATCTCTTCATCCATAATTCCTCCTCTTTGGAAATAATATCATTCAGTTTAGTTAAAATCTTAATTTCTTTATTCGAGACGTCATTATCAAACCCGAAATCTTGGATATTCTTCTGAACATCCCCAAGATCTTGCTTGGTGAAATATGGTCGTACCTTGGATATCAATATTTCAGCACTCCATAATTTTATCATGGATGTCAGGGGCCATCAACCATATTCTCTCAAATTTGAAGGGGTATGCCTTTCTTCCACATAGCGGAATTGCCGAAAGATAAACAGGGAAGTGATCAGATCCTAATTAGGTCAAGGCATTGAGTTTACAAGAAGCATTTTGTATCTAATCAGGAGAGACATGGCCCCTATCTAGGTTAACCTTTATGAGGTCCACCCCACTGCGTCTATAAGACCAAGTGAATTTAGCCCCAATAAGATCCAGGTCCAACAGGCTCAAAGAATTAATCATATCAACCAAGTCTTGTCTACTGTCAATAGAAATAGGCATGCGGCTACATTTCTCCAAGTTTGAGAGAGCGGTGTTGAAATCGCCCAGAATTATCCATTTCTCATTAGGGAAAAATCAATCTAGCATTACAAATGGAAGACCAGAGAACTTTCCTAGCAGTTCTCACATTAGGAGAATAAATAGAAATAATCCATGAGGATCCATCTTTAAGAATATAGAATCTATAAGTGTGATTAGGAGAAGAGAGAACCACCTTACCACATAATAGTTTCAGATTCCAAAGAGTGGCAATACGGCCAGAACCACCATCCACATCAACACAATGAACACCACAATCTCCAAAAATCGCCAATTTAATCTTTTCCACTTTACATCCAGGCATTTTAGTCTCTTGAACAGGCAAATATTCAACTTATGATCCCTAACAATGTTGGATAGCAGATCATGCTTATGGGGTTGATTCAATCTCCTTATATTCCACAAAATAATTTTCATTTAGAAAGGGAGGGGGATCCCATCCCCGTTTATGGTAATCTTCTCTAGGCTTCGTCTGCAATGGAAGCCTGACTCTGCCTATCTCTACTAACCACATTGGGTGGCCTCCCCACCCCTCGTGAATTTGACCCCCAGTCCTCTTTTTGTCTATTTCTGGTTGAAAACCCCCAGAGGATGAGATAGATTGGCCAATAGGAAAAATCCTTCTTCTTTTTTTGGGTTTAATCTTAATCAAATGATAGGAGTCCTCTTGGGATGATTCCCGTGTGAGAGAAACTTGAGGTTTTACCTCGATAGAGCTACCCATTTCAATAACTAGTTGAATGGGAATATTAGGGATAGTCTCGTTAGCAATTAAAGTGTTCCCCTCTTAACAAGGAGCATTCACAATAGGGGGTTCTGAAAAATTCTCCTCCAAGAGCGGAGGGTTAGGAGCAGGGACCACAGGTATATTTAAAGTAGAACCTACTCTAGATATGACCCCATCGTCCACAATCAAGGGAGGGATAGAGGGATCAACATATCCATTTGAATCATTGCACAATCCTTCTAGAGGCGGATTAGAGGGCAGGGCATCCCTCTTCTCTAAGATCAGCATGTCATTCCTCTTTCTCCATACCTTCTCTGGCTTGGACATACACTACCTGGTCCAATAACCTACTTTTTTATAGTGGAAAAATTGAAAAGGGATGGATTCATACTCCACTTTCTGCACCCATTTGCCCAACTTAGAAAAAAGATCAATGTCGAATGGCAGGTTGGTAGATAGTTTAGCATTGACACACACTTTGGCATAAACAAGGCATCTTTTAGTTGCAGTCATTGGGTCAACTGAAATTAGCTCTCCAAAACAAGCAGTAATTCCTACAAAAATCTCTTCTCCCCAGAACTCCATGGGTAAACCTAGCAATCTGACCCAGATTGGGGCTTCATTACACTCCAAGTCTTTAGGATTAAATCCTGGTTCCCAGTTTTCGAGGGTCGGTGAGGCTTTGCCCAGCATCCATGGACCACCCGCCAAAACAGATCAAATATCTTCCTCACAAGTGAATGAAAAAGAGAAGAAACCACCAGCCATAATAACAACATCAATTTGACCCCTATCCTTCCATTTTCTAGACACCCAGGCTCTAACAACCTCAATGTTGGGATGTGGTCCTACAAACTTACCCACCAAGACTAAGTTCATGTAAGCCATATTTTGATCCACAATACAATCTGGAATAGAGATGGAGCAAGCACCAGACTCTAGGTCAACTTTATGCGAAATCGGCGAAGTGGCCTTACCCTTAACCTTAGACCCAAATAATGAACCCATTTCTTATTACACTCCGCTGACAGAATCTTAAAAAAAACGTCCATAGTATTGGGGCCCTCAACACCATTGGTTTTGTCAGAGATGATAGATTTACCATTGTCTATGTTCTATAGGGTACCACCATCCCACGTATCTGTTTGATGCCCCATATGTGGGATCAGGATCCAATTCGGAAGAAGGACGAGTCATGGGGAAACCCCTGGACCCCATCACATGGGAAACCCACACCAGGGTAATTCAAATTCAAACCTAAATGAACCAAAACTTCCGCTCCCTCGCTCCTGCTCCTGCTTGTGCGATTTTTTCTCAAAAATTAAGTTATTTTTTTTATTGCTGTTTTGATAGATACATGCTAATTGTACCAATATTCACTTCTATCATCTTAATTTTCAAACCACGCACTTGTAAATTTTGGTTCACTTGCATTGAGTATCTATGTAGAAAATTAACAGTCGTGATGAAAAGTTTTAGGAACTTGTATAATGATTAAATATAATAATTCTATTTTAAGAAAACCCTTTTGATTGGTTTTAATAGGAAAATACATTATCAAGGAAAAAATCCTATCTTCAACATTGATGTTCTATATGTATATATACAACATATAGGAATTTAAATTTATATCTTTTTTCATTTTATATCTCTTTTCACTAGGATGATTGGTATTTAAGGATATACTACTGTAATGCTAAGTTGATGGATGATAGTAAAAAAAATTAATTTAGTATTCTTAAAATGAATTAAAATTGAAAAGACCAATATAATTATTTTTAAAGGGCTTTGTTAATAATAACCCAAGGATGTAATCTTAAGTGAAAGCACTCAAAATATTAATATTAGAAAATAAAAAATATTCCTCATATGAATAGAACTATAATTTTGTTGATAATTTGAATTATATCAATGCATTATAGTGCATGGAGAACAAATAATGAAACACTATCACAAACATCATAAATATATTCTTCAAATAATATATTATAAGTTGTTATGTAATAAAATTCTTCATATTTTTTTTATTATTAATATGCTACAAAAGTTAAAATATTTTATCTCCTCAAAAAAGACATGGTAGTCCACCACTATGCTTATATTCAAGAATTATTTATTTGACATAGCAAAAAAATATTAATACATAAGTAATTTTCTTTTAAAAAATATATAAATTAAATATTCTGGCCATTTCAATTGAAAAAGCATAAAATATGAAATAGTGTTATTTTTCATTTACATTATTTCTTTTTATTTTCTTGTTAATTAAAGCATCTAGACAATCTGAAATCTACATAAAATTTACAAAATAAATCAAAATAGTAAAGAGAAAAATAAATTTAATTGTGAAAATCATTTCTATGGTGCTTTGGGAAAGTGCCATCATGAAAACTCATTTAGTGGAATCATGTTTATATTTATTTCCTTTGTGTACACTATGTCTATGTACATGGAGGTAAACGATTCTTCCATGCACTGATCCATTACATTCACATCCCCATACCATAATACCTATAATTATTCACACTTTTTTCCTTGATTAGGAAGTGCTCAAAACCTTCAAACATGTCTAGGAAGTTTATTCATATCTTAAAAAGTAATCATTATTAATGAGCAACATAACCAAAAAACCTTCAAACATGTCTAGGAAGTTTATTCATATGTTAAAAAGTAATCATTATTAATGAGCAACATATCCAAGCAATTGATATGATTTTTATACCACATAGTCCTTGAAACCTATAGTTTTCATCCACTCCCCATCCCAATGCTAGTTCAATCCCCTATAACTATTTATAATATAATTATCTCATTCATCAAATACATTCACCATTGGTGCTAAAATGAATTTTTTCTTAAATTATTTAAATACAAGTATATGGTAAACAGAAAATCTATATTAAAAACTAATACACAGTCCTAAATACCAAATAAATAAGAATTTTACATTTTGGTTCCCTATCTAATATTCAAATATTTTTTAGGAACCTACTCTAAAAGGAATCTCCTTACCATCTAAACATTGTAATAGAAACAACATTAAAACATATTTCCATATACACCTAAGATATTCAATGCTTTTCCATAAAATTCCATAAGATTGGGTTTAATTCTAAAAAAGATCTAAACCCTAGCTAGTACAAATCATTGAATTAAACATATATCGTTAATAGTCTTCATTAAAGGTAGACTCTTTAGAAGGTTCTTCACCTTCTTCCTGGGAGTGATATCATCAATAGCAATTGCAATGTTCACACCATGAGGTTAGCCTATCTTATTGACCTAATTTCTCCAAGAAAGTGGCTATTTTATACTTGAAACACTAGTTATTTTATGCTTAAAACACTCACCATTAGAAATGGAAATGGTCAAGAAATGTTCAAGAGAAATAAGAAGGCTATTCACAGGTGATTTTAAAACAATGTTTCTTTGCCACCCATGTTCTTATTTTTTGAGCATCTAAAATAGTTGAGTAAAGGAATATGATAGCTATGAGATATAGTTAAATTCCCCTTAAGGGTTAAGCATTTGATCAAATTACAACTAACAATTTACCATGAGGTGTTAGGTCCTCTCAAATAAATCCATTTTGATGTCACTTTAGCTCTTCTTCTCTCTACAAAAAAATACCAATATAGTCCGTGTAAGTCTATTAATAAGTCAAGCATGGAAATTTTTTACCTTCACATGTCAACCCCATCATCTGATCTATTAATTATTTCAACACTTCTATATTAATGTCATCCTTATTTCCCTTATCATTTTTTCAACTATTGGTTTACTAAGATACAATAGCTTCACCATTCCCCTTCATAATATTAAAGCACTAATCCTTAATCTTTCAAATATATTGTAAACCTAGGTATTAATCATCAACAAGCCAAGAAACATGGGTTCTACCCTTAGTGTTAGCTACACATGATATCTCTTCTCTCACTATAAAAAAAGAGTTTACAAACTTCTAGGTCTCAAAAAGATAAGTAAAACACACTTTTTGTAGATCTTTCTTGAAAAATATTTATATTAATTGAGTGGCTATTATAAAGGATCTCCATCCTTATCATGTGAGAAGGATACATGAAAATCCATGCATTCATTTTGGTTCCTTATTATTATACTTCTATTAATTCCATATAAATTAGGATGGATCATTTATGGGGGTTCTTCATACATACACCCAAGGTAGAAATTATTAAAACTTATGGAAATCTCTAGGATATAATCCATGGTACTTAATCTATCATAATTATTTCTCCCTCCATTGATTCTTATAGGTCATACATTGCTTCCCAGCCCATTTAACTTCCTCATCTAGGTTATCCTATCCTTATCATTATATATTAGCTCTATATATTTCTTGATAATATAAACTATAACTACACCTTACAAAGTACTAACTACAATAGTTTCCTATGCAATAAGTGTTTTGGCCTATCATTAATCAAAATTATTTTAATTATAAGGGGAATATATCCTTCATTATCTACCATTATTTTCATTAATTATATTTTAGGCATTTATTTGATAAGTCTTGTGCTAATTTATTACCTTCTCTAAAGGTGTGTTTTATTTCTAAGCAAGGTATCACTGTGACAATATCTCTACTATCTTCAATATAATTTATTATCCTCCAAGGTGCAATTTTTTTTTTTGATAACGTAAAACAACGTTAGAAGGGTCCACAAAACCCTTTACAATGACCACCAAATTTTGACTAAAGATAACCAAACAAATAGAAAACATATAGGAACAACCAAAAAAAGAACAACAAAAAAGAAAAATTGGGTATGGACCCGAACTGACCTATTGAAGATATTTTAAAATCTTCGTAGCTTGCATATCCTTATCTATGATATGGTTAGGCATATCAATGACCTCTTTAATAACCTCTAGTCCAAATCACCAACAACCTTAAACTAGGTATGGGTCCTAGAGGAGGGCCCCTATGCTTTGGATGAAACCTAGTTCCTAGAAACACCAGGAAGACCAATAGCGTCCACCTCGGGACCATCAAAATGAAAACTTATTTTTTTTTCTCTTTCTTTCCCATTCCCAAGAATTGGATAGTTTCATTTAACACACTGAGACCACCAAAAATCCTTTGACCAACCTCCTTGTTAACATTAACCATAATATCGATCTTATTTTTGTTGATTGCTAAAATTTGTTTTAAGAAAATAACCTTATGGGAAACTTAGCTATGAGGGATCTGCACATTTTACAAGCTTACTCTTCATTTTTCGCAGGGGAGTAAAGGGAAAGAATGGAACATAAAAGTAAAACACACTATAAAGGGATGCACTGAAATTAATTTTAGTACAGTAAGGAGCACAAATAACTTCACATACATGTCATTCAGAGGCCCATTCAACAATATACATTCCCAAAACAATAATCAAGATATAACCAAAATTTGTTTTAGCATAAAGCAATATACACCATCCATCCACCAGATAACAATTGCAAAAATATAGTTTAATTGGTAGAGTATTAGGAATATATTTCTAAACTTATATCAGAATTTCATAGATGCATAGTAAACTATCAAATGCACACTCAATAATAGCAATCATAAAGGTCATAGCCACAGTTTGATAATTTTGTGTTCAGAAAATGCAAACAACAGATTAAAGGATAAAATCGTATAGAGTATCAATTTATCTTTTAAAATAAGTTTTGCACCCTTTGCTAGGCCAAAATAACTATTCGTATAGACTACAATTCAACAACCCGCAAAATGGGAAAAATAGGAAAACACCGTAGGTAGCTCCTCTACATCCGATGACATGCAAAACCCTACAAATAAAAAATACCCTTGGCTTCTAGGGAAACCACATTTTGTTGTTCTATTATTTGGATCCAAAAGATCCTCTAGTAGTTCACCTACAACTAAAAAATATGAATACTTTTGGTCCACAACCATGGGAGACATGTGGCATCAAGAGAGAAAGGCTTGGGTCCTACAAACTCCTAACCAAGGACCTCCCAGGGAACTACCATGTAATGCGACATGCTCATTTGCAAAGTGCGGGTCCCATTAAGTCAGGAAAAAAACAAGTGCCACATATGAAATGCCAAGCATTAGAAGCATGTGGATTAACTAACACGACAATGAAAAGGTTGCTAAAAATGAGTGTCGTCTCAACATGTGGTGGGTGTGGGCCAACCTCTTCAAAATAAATTGTGTACAAAATATAATACACAACTTTTTGGTGACTTGTGGGATAATCCTACTTGTAGGGTGCCAATACACAAAATTTTTGGTGACAAACTAGATTTAAGCATAAGTAGGGAAAATTTGGTCTAGGACCTACTGCAAGGGGACCCAATCATTCTTTGGGAGCGTCTCCCAGGATTCAAGGATTTGATAATCCTAATCAAGGCCAATAATTTCATTGAAAGGGAGATCACCCAACTCATTGTTAACCAACCTAAGTAGAGTATGGAGATGAGCTAGCAGAAGCAACAATTATTCAACCTCTTCAGCAGTACAGGGAACACTTAGATTTTGGATAAAAGTCTACTCTAGAAGTCATTTCTCAATCAAACTCATGATTTGCTGAATCTACAAAATTGAACCATCAGAAGGAAAAACGGAAGGTAAGTTGAGACTTACAAATCATAAAAAACACTCCTTTATATCTAACACCGATGATTTGAGCAATATTAAGGTGGATGTGGCTTGAGTTGCTACATGGTGGTGACTGATGAAACTATTAGCCTTTCTAACTAGTTGCTTATGATCTTTTACCCCCTTGGCCATCAACTCTTTCTTGGAAGCGATATATAACTACTTGACTAGTTTCTGGGCATCAGGGACCTTGAGCGCAATTGATTGTGTGATTTTATCCATGGTAACACTTGCCTCGGTGCATAAAGATTGCACATTAGCTAGGAATTTTAGGACTGGCTACAGAACAAGGCAAAACTGTTTCTTCATTTCTCAATGCAAAATATATAACTCCTGGATGGACCAATTCCTCTTCGATATTCTCCAGGCATCTTCTTTGCTTGAGGCAATCTGTCGATAAATCCTTTTGGGTGTCCTCCATCATCTCAACCTTATCTTGTGGGTGATATTGTTTCATTTCTATGCCGACAACATGAATTCAATAGTCTATCGGTTGCATTTCCCCTTGAGATTTGATGAAATTAAATTACATAGTCAAGGACATTAAGTTTTGTCTTTCTTTATTGTAACACGTTTGGATACTAGGTTGGATGAGTTTTTGACAATCTTTCTCCTTTTGTCTTGCCAACCTTTGAGCTTTAGCTAACTTGGAAGAGTTAACTTGCTGTATGAAATCTGATCAAGAAGGGATCAACTTTGGCACTCTTCTTCTTATCTTTATGTGTGCCAACTTAGAAGAAGACAAAGAAGTTATTTAAGAATATGTTTATGAACAACTCCTATAGAATTCTTGATTTGAAAGATTGAATCTATCATTCTCTTCATTTTTGTATATGAGTAGAAAAATTTAATATTTCCATCCCTTTCTTATAGCCACAACTCATTGAATTTTAGATGCCAATACGTTTCTTCTCTTTTTAAAACTTCTTTAAACTCCACTTGGAGGTGGAATTGATGGTGGTATGACTTACCATTAATCCCTTGCTAGATTATTTCTTCATTATTAGTCTTCAATTGGGACCCTAAAATATGCTTTGTAAAAAAGATATTCTTAAACACTTATGAATTCGATTGTTTAATTTACGATTTGAGCAATTTGAGGATTTTTCAGAGATGAAACATTATTGAGCTAACAATACATGTATAACTCTACCATTAGGATCTAAGAAGGGGCAAAAAAGATAGCTCCCTAAACTACATTTTTTAAAATTTGAAATAAGCCTTAGGGTTATCTTGTAAGGGAAAAAGAGGATGACTCAAATGTAAGGAAAAGTGATCCGACCCCAAGAAAGATAGTGTTTCTCACCATTCAAGGCCATATTGGGAAGACTAGATTGAACTAATGAAAAAAGTGTCTAACATTTTTGCAATGTGTAAGAAGTTTTTTCTTTTATTGTTCAATGTCACATTTATATTCGAAGGGATGTAATAGTTGAGACCATTATTCATGACAAAATCATTAAAATCTTTCATTGTTTTTAGAGTCTGGACAATTCCACTAGACTTATCTTTGAGAGATAATATTGCATTGAAATCCCCACAAATAGTAAATGGAATATTTGAGTAGTTAGGAAAAACCAAGGATACTAAAGCCCAAACCAGTTTCTTACCCACTCTCGCGTTTGGCCCATAAATGTTAATCAAGTGGAAGTTAATATTATAGAAAATAACTTTTAGTTGAATGTAGTTTTCTTTAGATGCAATATTTTTAACCTGAATGCTACTACCTATCTAGAGTATAGGGAGACTAGCTCGTAAAGATGCTTAAGTAGTAAAGTTACACTTCTTCCATTTATTGAATGTCTTCAAGATCTCAACTTTTCACAATTTAGTTTCCTAGAGTATTACAACGTTTTCCCTGCTCATCTAAAAAATAGGATGTGATGAGACATTTTTTGTTAGGGACATTAAGGCCCCTAGCATTCCATGTTAGGATTTTTATTGCTAGCGCAAAGAGAAATACACTCATTCAGGTCTTAGTTATTCCTCCAAATTGTTTGAATTCCTGCTTTGATCTCTTCCTTTATTATCTTTCTTGATTTTCTTTCTTTAGGCATCTTGCCAACTTTACCCTTAGGCTTATTGGAAGAATAGTCTCCACTTGTATTTGATGGAGTTTGATGAATAGAGTATTTTAGGGAGAATTTTGTGTCGAAAGTAGGTAGGGACTCATGTTGTTTGTGCCTAATCTTAATATTCTAAGTTATTGAGTGAGTCCATAATTGGATTCACAAAATTATCTAAACATCCCTCTTCTTGGCCACACACTCCACTGATCAATTTGCCATGATCCAAGGTAGAAGAGTCAAAAAAAGATATCATAGCTTCCAAATCTCCTAGATATCCATGGAGCTTTTTGAATAGATAATGTGTTGATCTTAGCATGTATGTATTCTAAACTTCCATCTCTCTAATAGCAAACATGCACCTGTGTAGATGAACCATAATAGTAATCAAATTACTTTGCTCCATCTCTGATTTTTCAAAAAAGACTTAGTGAGCAATTTCCTCTATGAAAGTCCTTAAAATCCTCTCGTCTATGAGCTGACTATACTTCTCAACCAAAAAAGCAGTCTTCAATTTTGATAAAAAATAATTATCAAATTATTTTTGGGCACTTCTTAAGAAGCTATCCATCTTTTGTGGTTGTGCATAGGAAATCAATGAGATTGAAAGTAGGGCACTATAGATTTAGATTTTTCCTATGGTGATGCTAATATTTGATGGACACATGATTTATTTGAAGCATCCAAAGAGATTGACAAATCATAATATGTTGAGATCTCTTAATAATTCCATCCTTTAAAAACAAAAGCTTCAAATAGTTTTCATTAAGACATTTTTGTAATATTTTCCATCATGTCCCAAAACTAACCAACAAGCTTAGAAGTCTTTTAATCTTGCTAGAGGGGGTAGATGGATTTCTGTGAAGATAGAAAATGTTGCGAGTCCTTGATAGGAGGAGAAACAAGTTCATTTAAGGATGACCCTCTCACATTCCTATCTAAAGAGCATGATTATGCATTTGAAACTAGATCCTCACAAACCTTAATCCCTCCATAATATGAGGATTAGACAATCTGAGGACCCTCTCGATTTTATAGCTAGGGAGCATAGAAATGCATATGAAATTGGATCCTCAAAAACTCAAATCTCTACAAAAACTAAAGCTAGGAAATTTAATGTGAAGTGACATAAATTATTTGTATTCTTGTCTACTATATTTGGGTCCTAAAAAATAATTTTTTGAGACCAAATGCAAAAATTTTATTGGATTGACAGATATTTAGTGAAGGGTTTGCACAAAACAAGAAGGACACAGACCAGAAGGGGGAGATCTATATGCTTGAAGGGCTTGGGAGCATGTTTAAGAAAAATTCCCATCTAATTAGATAATAGTTGAATCAAATATAAATCCCTATACCTCAAATCGATAGAGGTTAGTGAAACCCAAAAAGGGGAGAAATTGATTAAAGTTGATTGAGGATTGAAATTTGGTGTCCATATTTGAGTGTATAGGCCAAAGCCTTTAAATAACCGAGATTTAGTTCTATGGACAAATCTCTAGCAGTTTTGCTAGGAAAAATAGCAATGAAGAAGCCATTACCTATTAAATCTCTACTTTGCAATTCTAAGATTTGATAATGAATAAATTCCTCTAGGAGAGATACTTTTAGCACCCCATCTCCATTGAGTTTGTCAATGTTGAGAGAACATTGACACTTGTCATAAACTAGTGGCTCCTTCATCTTTTTGCAAAATTATATTCACAGTGTAACATTTTCCTTGAATTGTTGATGATCTTTACCCCATCGAGGGTTGCTATGAAAATAGGGGTCATTCAATCCTTTGTAATATCCCTTTCTAAATGTCCTATGAAGAAGACTACCACGATCTGCAAAGGTCCCCAACAAAACCCTATTCATTGAGGCAAAATAATTTTGTTTGAATGGGTCTCAACCAATTCAGATATTATTTGGGCTAGAAGCTAGGCAAAAATTATTGTGAGGAAGTCCACCTAGAGGAACTTTGTTAGGGCTAGTTTTGTGAAAATATATTTGAAGCAGGATATTGTTTGGAAATGAAGTTAGGGCCCTGACATGAGGGCTAAATTCAAGACTATTGTATTGATCTTTAAACCCTACAGTAGAGAAGGTTTTCCAGTCATGAGTAGCTCTAATAAATTGAAACTTGGCCGACAGAAACGATGTCAAAGCCTTCACAATTGAGCGAAATCTGTAACCATTGTTTTGATCTCTAAACACTGTAGATGAGAAGTTTTCCTAGACATGAGTAGCTCCAGAATATTGAAACTTCACCATTTGAAACGATGCTAGAGGTCTAACATGTGGGCCATCTCTATAGCCATTACTTTGACCTTTGAACCCTTGAAGCAAAAAGATTTCGCTTAATGAATGAACCTGGAATTTGAATTTTGGCCATTCAAAAACACCTACCATGTGTAGTGCTTAAGTCAGCCATTATGAAAAAAATTATGTTTTAATTATTTGATGTGTAAACAACTATCAAATTTAGATTAAAAATTATTAATATAATGAAAAATAAAAAACCATTAATATTATAAAATATTTTTTAAAATAATAAAGTATCTATTTAAATAAATAAAATAATTCTTATATATAAAACAAAAAAAATTAAAATAAAAGAGGTTAGCACTCTAATAAAAAACTATTATATAATTCATATTACAAATCAACGATATCACAAACAAATAAATCCAATAACATATTCTGAATCTAATAAAATTCAGCCCCGTCCCCTATTGGCGCACCCAATCGACATACTATTTATATGGTTTGGATATCGAAGAAAAAATCCATATGAATTGGGGTGTGTACTTCCATGGCCAAGAATAGTGTTTTCCAGAATAGTTCTGCAAAGGAGGCTATATGGTCTCAGTTACCCGACGAAGTAATAGAAAGCATTTTCAAGTGGTTTCCATCAGAATCACTTGCCAGGTTCCGTGAAGTGTGCAAGGAGTGGAACGACCTACTATCTAGTGAAGATTTCCTAACTTGGAGGAGGAAATTTTTCAAGTAGCATCCATGGCTCCTCGTTGTCAATGAACGATCAGATTGTTACCGTTTAAATGTGTCAACAAAAGAAGTGAAGCCTTTTCCTGTTAATCGTTCCCTATGGGCATCACTGGGAGGAATACTACTCACAACTAACAATAGGTTATACGATGAAGAATTATTTTTGTACAATCCGCTTACTAGAAAAGAAACTGAAATTGTTCAGATGATGGAAGTTCCAAGAGAGGAATGTGCCATAGTATGCAATCCAGTATGTGAAAGTTTTGTCCAACTTCCTCGAAGTTGGAAAGTAAGCAAAGAGCATGGGATAACAGTGGGAGACATTTTGTGGAAGGGCGCTCGATATAAAGTAGTAGCAGTGCACAATAAATTCATAGAGGCTTATGACTCTGTAAAACAATCATGGGTTATCGTACAACAGGTTCCCGAACGAACTGCTACGAGTATAGTTTTCTTTAAAGGTTTATTTTTCTGTATCGTTGGCCACTTCGGTATTCACGATGAGTATGGTCTTATGATTTTTACCATTAAAGATGACTGCACATGCCACATGGTAAATATATTTTCACCTATACCCCAAACTTCTCCTCCGTGGTTGGAGCCTTACATATTTGTATGTGGGTCACAATTTTTTCTCGTAAGGCAGGATTCAATTCGAATATATTTGTGGGAGTTAGAGTACGAAAATAATCTAAGTACAAATACAAACCTATCCTGGAAGGCGATTTCAGCGATGCCTCAAGAGGTTTTGGAGTTTGCCAATTTAGGCTTCGATCCCCAAAAACCAAGGAAAGCATGTTCTACAGTAGGCTGGTTTAAATCCTTCGCAGCCGGGAGTTATATCTGCTTCGTAAGAGAACGCAGTGGAAATGTAGTTTTCTTCAATACACAAAATAGATCATGGAGTTGCTTCTCAGTAGTTGGTAATGTAGAGAAGTGTGCCAATGCTGACTATGCATATGGCTTTGACCCGAAGCCTGAGATATCATTTCATGATTTTTAATTGTGTTAAAAATACTTTTATTAGTCTTTGTTTAATTTATAACCATATCCATTTCGTAAGAGACGGTACTAGAAGTCTAGTCCTCTTTAATAAGCACAATAGATCATGAAATTGGCTTTCCGTGGGTGATACGATAGAGAACTGTAAATGTGCTAATGATGTATATGTTTAGGAACCCAGGTTTAATATATTAATTACTGATGTTTTCATAATAATTATTATACATTTTCATGCAAAAATCATCCAGAAGTTGGGAGATATTTGAGTAGCAACATATATATATATATAGAAATTTAAGTATGCAAAATGTTCTATTATGATTTAAGAACTCAGCAATTGAATATAAAAGATGGATAGAACATGTATTTATTATAGAAATGATAAATTAAAATATAAGAAATACATGTATTAGAAAATCTAACAAATTAAAAACATAAAAGATACGTAAAATAAAAGCACTTGTAAAATATTAAGCGTGCAATGTATTTTATATAAAAAAATCATAATAAAAAATTTATTAGAAAGAATGAAAATTTTGATAAGAATAAAGCAAATTAAAAAACACGTTGAAATTTTTTTAAATTAATTTTTCCCCTTACAAACAACAACGCAATCACATGGATGATAGCCCAAAGGAAGTTGTGAGAGCCGAATTCATATAGCAAACCGTTTAGTGTTGGACACATCAAAATCAAACGACAAACATTAAGTGGAAGAAAGGTTTTAGAGAAAACCAAGGACCTCCCTCATAGGAATGAAAGGAGAATAATAGGAAGCAATTTGTGAAAACCTTCATAACAATCAAGCCTGAATCATTACATCTGTGAAATGCCCAGCTGTCGATAAAAATAATAAATTTGAAACGGAAAGCATCATTTTAATACTTGATTATTCTTACATCCTGGTGATGGATCACATAGTGTGATCTGAAATGTTGATGCACAAAATTACACACAATCAAATGAGAAGCATTAACTAGCAACAACAAACTTGTTTTGCATCCAAGAAATCTCCCAATGAGAGAATACTATAACCAAAAGAGGTTCTGATAACTGAAAAATCAGGAAGAAATATGGTAGGGTGTTGCAGTAAGTGGAGAGCCTAAAAGAACAACCCTTAGAGACACAGAAGGCAGAATGCAAACACTTAGCAACCTCCCATATTAGAACCAAGGAAAGGTATAGAGACAACTTCACACTTCCCAACAACAGCAGATGAAACAAACATACCAGCATCTAAATGATTTGTCTCCACCTTGGAAATAATCACACTTAGGTTTCTCATGAGATAAGATAGGAACCCATCTTCCTGTTGGTCCCTAACAATGACATCCTTATTATTAACAAAAAAAGACCCCTAAAACAATAAAGGAGGAGATGTCGCATGAGGGGAAAGGAAACCCCAAGACAACCCAAATTAAGAGGAGGGGTGATCAGAATAAAATTTGAAAATATTATTATATATTTTCTTAGTTTGTGTATCTTGTTCATCCACAACACCCTGTAGGTTCTCACTTAAGTGTTGTCATTTGAATCCATAATTCGGATCAATGGTATCAGAGCGAGTTCCCTCCTGTATGTCATATCACACGCGATCATTGGAAACAAGGAATCCTTTAGACTACCTTCCTTTGAGACACACATGATCATAGATGGCTAAGTTGCAGACCGATGAAGACATTAAAGCATTGGTTGCAGATGCATTAACAAAACAATGAGAAGAAATGATGGAGCAGTTCAAGCAGATGCTGGAAAGTTGTGGGTCACTTGCAAACCCACCATTCATAGGGTATACACCATTCAAGGTGCAAGTGAATTTTGATGTACTCACCTTTCAAGGAACGATTGATGCAGATGTCGTTGATGATTGGGTTTCAAAACTGGAAAGATATTTCTTTGTCAACCAGTTCTTAGATGAAGAGAAAATAGCTTTCGCTCTTCTCAAAGTTGGAAATCATGTGAAAGATTCTTGGGAAGCGAAGTTAGCAACCAAGGCAACAGAAATGGGCACTACGTTCATCTTTGATCAAAAACCCACACAGGGAGAATTAATGGAGTACATAAAGGAAGAATATTTTCCTGTAGATACATATGAAAAGAAATATATGCAGTGGCAATCGCTTCAACAAAAAAAAGACCAAATTGTTCAAGAATATACTAATGTGTTCCATGCTTAAACAACAAAAATTGGCATCAAAGATTGTGAGAAGCATCGAGTTTTAAAATATCAGAGTGGAATCCATAGGTATATTCAAACCGAAATGAAATTCCTGAACATAGATAGTTTACCTAGTGCATATAAGTTTGCTACAAAAATTGAGGATAAATTCAAACAGAAAGGAAGGAGGGATAAATTCGCAAATAACAGATGGAAGAGCTCTAAGGAATCTCCTCCCAATTCACCAATGAAAAAGGCATGGGGTATGAAGAAGACAAAAGAGAACAATATGTGGTTTGAATTCCATAAGAGTCCCTCTCACAACACAAAAGATTGCAGAACCATAAAAAGTTTAATAATGGAGACACATGAGGACAAGGAAGAACCTCAGGTGGTAGAATCTTATCAAAAAGAAAGTCATGAACAGGGCATTGAGGCTGATCCATACGCAACGGTAGCTACTACAAAGATATTGCCCCGGGAGGATGAGGAGAGATTGTTTCACTCACAAATGTGGGTCAGAGGAGAAGACCTACACTTTATTGTTGATAGTGGAAGTCAAAAGAACCTAATATTAGCAAAGACTATGAAAATATTGAATCTGAAAACAACAACACATCCACAACCATATTCTATGGGATGGGTAAGTCAAGGGAGAGATATCCAAGTGCACCAGCAATGTCGCATTTCCTATTGTATAAATCCTTTCAAAGATGAAGTAATCTGTGATTTGGCTCCTTTAGATGTTTGTGATGTTTTGTTGGGACAACCATATATGTACCAGTGCCATGGTGTCTACGAATCCAGACCTCACAGTGTGACAATCAGATTAGGTGAGTAGAAATACCGAATACCAGAGGTAAGCCCTGCATACACTACCTCCTTGATTAGTGCTAAGCAAGGTACGAGGTTGGTTGTCAAAATAGGAACATTCATATTATTAATGATTCGTTTTGAAGAAGAAAGGAAGTCTGTATATGATTCCAATGACATCACAAACTCCACAACACAACATAAAAGATCAATGGACCAAATTTTGATAAAAAATGAGAATTTGTTTAAGTTGCCAACTGGGGTACCAACACACTGCCAAGTAAAACACACTATTGGTTTGATACCAGGAACTCCATTGCCTAATGAACTAGTCTATCATAGATCAGTATCAGGAAATGATGAAACTAAGAGGCAAATACAAGATTTGATTGAGAAAGGACATATTCGTCCAAGTGCATCATGTTGTGGCAGTCCCATGGTTCTAGCAAAGAAAAAGGATGAAATCTTGGAGCATACCAATAAGAAATATAAGGAGAGACATAATGAGTATCGCACTCCTCATAATTTTCAAGTCGGGGACAAGGTATGGCTGCATATTCAGAAGGAACTCTTGAAGCCATATTTTCCTCCACTATTAGATGTTGCAGAAACAATTTCCACTACAGAATTGAATCCAGGTGTAGCTTCTCCATTCCAATGTGATCGGATTGTGGACGCCATGGTGAAAACACTCAAACAACAATAGATTTATCTATACAAAGTGGTTTGAGCAGGTAGATTACTCAACAAGGTAAGTGGTTTACCAAGGAGCAGCTTCAACTCCGTTTCCCTCATTTCATTTAGAGTATTGATGCAATGGAGCCCATTGCTCTACAAGGGGGGAGTAATGATCAGAATAAAATTTGAAAATATTATTATATATTTTCTTAGTTTGTCTATACGTTAGTAATTGGCATTTTTGAAGGCCTTCAGGGCATTTTTAGCCCTTGCAAGTGGAAAAATTACATAGTTTTAGATTTTATTATGTAGTAAACAAATGTGACTGTTGGACTTCGATTCTATATGTTGGATTTTTGAATGGAATAGATTACTTTTTGGCTTGCCTCAATTATGTATTATCTTGTTCATCTGCAACATTGCAGGTTCTCACTTAAGTGTTGTCATCCGAATCCATAATTTGAATCAAGGGAGCAACATCCAACAAGAAAAAAATAGGGATAGAAGAACCAAGGTACCTTGCTTCAATGAGAATATCCAGCACTAGCCTGTCATTACATTAACTCCACAAAACCTCCCTGTCCATATCACCGTCAAGCCCAACACAGAAACGTCTTCCCTTATAAATGAAAATAATTCCCTTCAACAAACACTCAGTCCCCAAGCGTAACACAAACCCCATCACCGCATGTAGAGACTCTAAAACAAAAGCCTAAGCATGACCTAAGCCCGTAGCACTACTTGCTTGCCCTAATCGGAGAAACTCCTAAGCCTCTACAAGAGGTGGTGATAGAAAAGATCGTATCCTAATCCCTCCACAACCAATACAGGAACATCCATTCATATCCGTGTCATCACCATCACTGTCTGCATCTTCTGGACTCACCAATCCCCCGTCAGCTACCCCAGTAGCAGCTGCAAGTATGACGATTAAATTAGTACTTGTAAGCGGATTTGACAAGTCACATTGGCACAACAAATAAATAAATATTCACTGCTATTGTAGCATTATTGTGGTTTGTGCTAAATTGACACTTTATCTTTTATTCTTTCAAAGTATTTATCATATTTTTATAGTTTTATTTACTTTTTTAATTCTATTATTTTATATGTTTTCAATTTTTGTAACTTTTTATTTGTTTACATATTTTATCCTACTCATTTTTATACTCTTTTAATCTATTTCAATATCTTTCAATTTAGACAACATTATATAATTCTAAACAATAGTTTCATGTCAAATCGTTTAGGAAACTTCATTTGTATTATTGAAATTATTTCACTATTATAGATTATGTTATTATGTAATGTCTTTTATATGCCCTCAAAATTCTTCTTCTTTAACATTTGTTTCCTTCCAATCCTTCATTTGTGTCAACTATAATGCAAATTCCTCAAATTACTTTCATTTACTATTTGCAAATGTGTTCTTGGAATCCTATTCACTTATTAAATGTAAAATTTTCTTGCACTAATGTCATATCTTAATTTTTTATCCATTCTTTTGCTAAGAATTTAACATTTTTTCCAAAACATTTCTTACTACTTGTATTTATTGTTTCATTTTTATATTCACCTTGTTGCATAATTTAATTTCAAATTAACCAACAAAATCGATAAATATATCAAAAATATACTTATTATAAATCCATGTAATCTAATTGTCTCTTTTAGAAAAAGCAAAACATATTTACAATATCATTAGTTGTCTTAAAATAATATGTTATATACATCTACTAATAAAATAACTACAAAAATATTAAATCAAGTACTACATAACTATAAAAATACATATAATATTATTTGCAACTTGTAATAACTCTCACTTTATTTGTATTAATTTTTACACCAAAATTACTACCTAATCTACCAATCTAACAATGTTCTTATGTTTGACAAAATTTTCTCTGAATGAAACCTTAATTGTTTCCTTATAGAGAAATTTGAACAATAAACCATTCCAAACATCAAATCCAATTATAATACAAATCTACTATCTTAGATTTCAAATAGAAAACGGTCTAGTTTGTGATCCCCCTACCTTATATCATAAACTAATTTTGAAAGCTATTCCTCAAGAAAATTTATCTTATCATCCATGAAAACACCAATATAGCAAAATCATAGGAAAATATTTCCAAATTTAATTAAGTTAACATGATTGGATCTAGTGGCTTCTATTAGTTTAGTCTATTCTAGCTAAAATCTGAACCTTAATTAATTTCAAATTAATTCATTTCAAATATGTTATTTCTATTTTTCAGAAAAAAAAAAATGTTAATCATCTTTTTTTTTAGTAATTATAATTTTCTTGATCATGGTGCATGTTGTAACATGCCTACTTGGATGGTAATCCTTCATAGAATTGAGATATGACCCCCTTCCTTTACACTTAAGTGCATAATTTCAAGTGCTATAATAAATATAAATTTATTACCATATTTTATAATGTACCTATATTTTTTATTCATCGTGTACTTAATTTTTTATAACATTAATTATTACCATCATCTCCAATATCAATTTTCTTATCATTATCCTATTTGTATTTCATTAATTATTCACCTCCTTGCATCTCAATATTTTACATTTAAGAATCTCCCCAATTTAATTCTTTTTTTAACTACTCTCATTATTTCATTATCCTTTCAAAACTTATTCTCCTTACAAACACAAGTTGAGTCTTATTAACCCACCTTGTCTATTAATAGTGCATCACTAATCCACATTCTCATATTGTCTCCTTTAATGAGCAAGGGGCCCATAACACTATTTATAGTACATTATATATGTTTATCTATATTTTTAAAAATTATATCACCTCTTATTGTCATATCACTATATCAAAGATGGGTAAAATTATATTTATGTTCAAATATTTATTTAATATACACGTGTTTTAAAATCTTTTATACATTAATAATTGACCCTTAATATTTTGTAAAACAATCTAACATTTATTTCAATATTAATTTGATAAATTATCTTTATATATCTAAATTTAATAAACAAATTTTATGGAATTCATAAGTTCCTTCCTAAATTGAATAACTCAATTTTTCTATTAATTTCTACCACTTCACCAACATTGTCAAATATAATAAATAAATACACAATATTTGTTTGATTCTTCCCAAATCCACGTTGCCATCAAGTTAATAAATAAAATATAAGAGGTCAATTAATTAATCATTTGTATATTTTATAATATTTTATTATAAATAAATAAATTAAACCATTCATTTAAGTTTAAGTGCACAAGGATCCATATATATCCTTTGCAATTTCCATTTTCATTAAGATTTGATTAAATATTTACACTTGTCTATTCTAACTATATGTCATTATCTTGTCATCTTCTCATTCTTCCATGTTAAGCCAACAACTTATGTAATTTTTTTTTGTGTGGTACTATGTGCTATTATCTTCCCATCTTCTCATTCTTTCATATTAAGGCAACAACCTATGTAATTTTTTTTGTATGGTAATAAATTCGTTCTTTACCTATTTTTACATCTATTACCTTTTCTGTTAAGAGGTTCATCCTATTTATAGGGCATAATTCTTGTTTTATATTTGTTTCTTATTGTTAGCCCCTAAATTTTATTGTCAAAAAGTTCTATATATGATTATAGGCTATTTAAATTAATGTATTTATCAAATTTAATTCCAATACAATGTTTCACTTTATTAAATCCAACAACATAAATTCAAGTTTATTTTGGCAAAATAAATTTTCCACTCATTGCATCAATAATTTTATTTGACATGTTATTTATATGTCTCAACACAAATAGAATTGTATAAAAATATGCATCCCTACATATCTCTCATTTAGTTTACCTTGACTATGCTATAAGATGAAATATATGAAACACAACCAATTTTCATTTCTTTAATGCTTTAATCATGGCATAATCTTTCTTATAATAACCCTTTTTATTATATAGTTTTAATCTACTCTAGTTGAATAAATAAATTTTCTTTGAATTACTCAATGTATCATTGAATATGTTATTATCCTCCTAGCTTAACTTAATAATAGTAAATTGTGTTACATTTTATAAAACAATCAACCCTAAATAAATTATCAAAAATTGACTACTTACAAAGTTTATTTTATAACCTTACAAATTATAATTTTAAAATCTTTATGTCTCTAAATATTTCACCTTAATTTTTTTTTTATATATTAAATAGAAGAGAGTATTATAGAAGAAAAGATAGCCAAAATATAGAGAGATTGAGAAGTATCAAGAGTCGTGAAGGGGATGCAACCCCAATAGTATCAAAACATATTACATAATAAAAATGAAGATGATAAATCTATGCCATAACCTAATCAGAGAGAAGATTCTGATTATGTTCCTTGATCGAAGCAACCCAGCCAAGCTGGCCATCCATCCAGATCTGTCTCACTCTCACAAATTTTGTCAACGAGATAGCTTCAGGTATGTAATCCGTTATGCGTGGGACAGCAACTGCAATAGGTGCTACTAGTATAGTGGCTACCTATCTCCTTTTGAGCTCTAGGTCTACCATAAAGTTGGCAAGTCCGGTCTCAAAAGCACTCCTTTCTTTTGAGCTTCTATGCGAACTGTACCCATGGCATATTTCATTTGTGTACATTCTTACTTGGCCATCTCCAAGCAGCTGCTCGAACTTTTTATTGGATATCCTCATGACCACCGTGACGTGCAAGGAAACATTATAAAAGATGAGTCTTTAAGAGACTCGGTAAGGATTCTTTCAATACCATTGAAAAATTCATTATTTCTATATTTCTAGATTGACGATAATATAGCAGATGAGAGCACCGACTAGAAGACATTACTACTCTTTGATAGCCCAAACACATAACCAATATCATGACTGAAATACTAAATATTTTCCAGAATTCCTTTGCAAATAAACAACCAAAAAAAAGTAATAAATAGGTAATTTGTGTAGAAGATATTAGGACCACCATGTGAGACATAAATAGGTAATTTGTGTAGAAGAAGGGCCTAGGTGAGGTATTTCTGATTAGGTTCAATAGGAAAAGTTCTTTAATAGAACTTTCCCCATCAACAAACTATCATCCATAAATTCTTGGTGAGAACACGTAGAGGCCTGAGAAGAGGGACATAATCCCAAAAGTTTACCTTTTCTAACTTCTCTTTGGATAATTTTACTGAGAGCTTCACACATCAAAATTAAAAGGAAAGGAGATAAAGGATCTCCCTGTCTAATGCCCCTTGACGCAGAGAAGAAACCTGAGAGAGCACCATTGATCAAGATTGAAAATTTGGGAGTGGACACACATTGATCATTAATCTGGATGAAATTATCTCCAAATCCAAACACCCTAAGGATTCTGAGAAGAAAAATTCAATTGAATCTATCAAAATCTTTTAGCAGATCCAATTTCAGAAATAAACCAGGTTTTTTATTGATAGATAAGGAGTGAATGTTCTCATGCACCACAATTATGGAATCCAAAATCTGCCTCCCAGTAAAAAACCCATTCTGGTGTTTTGAGATTAAAGAGTGGAGGTATTTCTTAATCCTGAAGACCAGGATCTTGATTAACATTTTATATATAGAATTGCATAGACTAATAGGTCTAAAATCCTTAAAAGAATAGGCATCAGGTTTCTTGGGAATGAGGACAAAGAAGGTGGCATTCAGCTCTTTTAGAAGAGAGTAGGACCCAAAAAACTCTTGCGCTGTGATGACCACATTAGAGCCTAAGATTTGCCAATAGATTTGAAAGAAGAATAGAGGGAAACCATCAAGGCCAGGGACTTTGTTACCTTCAAAAGAGAAGACTGCATTGAGAACTTCATCATGAGTGGGGATTCTAGTTAGCTCCACGTTAATATCTCGAGAGACAATGTTGGGAACTTTCTACAAGATCTCATCTTGGGCCAAAGCATTAAGAGGGCCTTCAACCGATAAGAGGTTAGTGAAGTAACTGATGGCTTCCTGGAAATCTCTTCATGCTTATCAATCAATCTCTAGCCAACTTTTAAGCGATAAGGCTCTAGATCTCTGCTTCTAGAATTCCTCCTCTTTGGAAATAATATCATGCAGTTTAGTTATAATCTCAATTTCTTTGTTCGAGATGTCATTATCAAACCTGAAATCTTGGATATTCTACTGAAGATCCTTAAGATCCTGCTTGAGCTTATCTTTAATTTTGAAAATATTACCAAAAGAGGACTTGTTGCAACGTTGAATATTGGACTTGATATTGGATAACTTCTTGGCAATACGAAACATGGTCATACCCTGGATATCAATATTCCACCACTCCATAGTTTTATCATGGATGTCAGGGGCCATCAATCACATTCTCTCAAATCTGAAGGGGTACACCTTTCTTCCAGACAACGGAATCACCGAAAGACAAATAGGGAAGTGATCAGATCCTAATTGGGTCAAGGCATTGAGTTTACAAAAGCATTTTGTATCTAATCAGGAGAGACATGACCCCTATATAGCTTAACTTGTATGAGGTCCACCCCACTACATCTATTAGACCAAGTGAATCTATCCTCAATAAGATCCAGGTCCAATAGGCTCAAAGAATTAATCATATCAGGAAAGTCTTGTCTACTGTCAATAGAAATAGGCATGCCCCTAGATTTCTCCAAGTTTGAGAGGGGTGTTGAAATCTCCCAGAAGTATCCATTTCTCATTAGAGAAAAGCGATGATCTAGCATTACAAATGGAAGACCAAGGAACTTTCCTAGCAATTCTCCCATTAGGAGCATAGATTGAAATAATCTAGGAGGATCCATCTTTAAGATTATTGAATCTAGTAGCAATGTGATTAGGAGAAGAGAGAACCACCTTACCACATAACAATTTTGGATTCCACAGAGTGGCAATACTGCCAAAAGCACCATCCACATCAACACAATGAACACCACAATCTCCAAAAATCACGAATTTAATCTTTTCCACTTTACATCCAGGCATTTTAATCTCTTGAACAAGGCAAGTATTCTGCTTATGATCACTAACAATGTTGGATAGGAGATCATGCTTATGGGGTTGATTCAATCCCCTTATATTCCATGAAATAATTTTCATTTAGCCTAAGAGGGGGATCCCATCCCCATTTTTGGTAACGTTCTTTGGGCTCCATCTGCAATGGAAGCCCGACCTTTCCTATCTCTACTAACTACATTGGGTGGCCTCCCCACCCCCCGTGAATCCAACCCACAGTTTGCTTTTTGTCTATTTCTGGTTGAAACCCCCCCAAAGGCCGAGGTAGATTGGCCAATAGGGGAATTCCTTCTTCTATTTTTTGTTTTGATGTTAATAAAAGGATAGGAGTCGTCTTGGGATGATTCCCGTGTGAGAGAAACCTAGGGTTTTGCCTCGACAGAGTTACGCATTTCAATGACCAGTTGAATGGGAATATCCAGGATAGTCCCGTTAGCATTTAAGGTGTTCCCTTCTTCACATGAAGCATTCACAATAGGAGGTTCCCAAACATTCTCCTCCAAGAGCGAAGGGTTAGGAGTAGAGACCATAGGTACATTTGAATTAAAACCTTCTTCAGGCATGACCCCATCTTCCACAATTGGGGGACGGATAGAGGGATCAACACATCCATTTGAATAATTGCACAAACCTTCTAGAGGTAGATTAGAAGGCAGGGTATCCCTCTTCTCTAAGATTGGCATATCATTCCTCTTTCTCCATACCTTATTTGGCTTGGATGGACACTGCCTGTTCCAATGACCCACTTTTTTAGAGTGAAAACATGCAAAAGGGATGGATTCATACTCCACTTTCTGCACCTATCTACCCAACTTAGAAAAAAGATCACTCTTGAATGGCAGGTTGGTAGATATTTTGGCATTGACACACAATCTGACATAAAAAAGGCATCTTTTAGCTGCAGTCATTGGGTCAACTGAAATTATCTCTCCAAAACATGCAACAATTCCCACAAAAATCTCTTCTCCCCAGAACTCCATGGGTAAACCTAGCAATCTGACACTTATTGGGGCTTCATTACATTCCCAATCTTTGGGATTAAATCCTGGTTCCCACTTTTCGAGGGCCAGTGAGGCTTTGCCCAGCATCTAGGGACCACCCACCAAAATAGATCGAAGATCTTCCTCACAAATGAATGAAAAAGAGAAGAAACCACCAGCCATAGCAACAACATCAATTTGACCCTTATCCTTCCATTTTCTAGACACCCAGGCTCTAACACCCTCAATGTTGGGACGTGGTCCTACAAACTTACCCACCAAGACTAAGTTCATGTAAGCAATATTCTTATCCACAATACAATCTAGGATAGAGATGGAGCAAGCACCAGACTCTAGGTCAACTTTATGCAGAACCGGCAAAATGGCCTTACCCTTAACCTTAGACCCAAATAATGAAGCCCATTTCTTATTACACTTCACAAATGGAATCTTATAAAAAAACACCGCAGTATTGGGGCCCTCAACACCACCAGATGTTTCGAAGATGACAAATTTACCATTGTCTGTATTCTACAGGGTACCACCATCCCATGTACCATTTGAGGCCCCATCCGTGGGATTAGGATCCGATTTGGAAGAGGGGTGAGTCATGGGGAAAGCCTTGGACCCCATCACCTGGGAAACCCGCACCAAGGCTATTCAAATTCAAACCTGAATGCAATAAAACTCCCACTCCTGCTCCTGGTCATGCTCCTACCATGTTTTCTCAAAAATTAAGTTATTTTTTCTATTGTTGTTTTGATAGATACATGCTAATTGTACCAGTATTTGCTTCTGTCATCTTAATTTTCAAACCGTGCACTTGTAAATTTTGGTTCACTTGCATTCACTATTTATGTAGAAAATTGAATGTTTTAGTAACTTGTATAATGATTAAATATAATAATTCTATTTTAACCAAACCCTTTTGATTGGTTTTAATAAGAAAATACATTGTAAGGAAAAAATCCTATCTTCAACATGGATGTTCTATATGTATATATACAACATAAAGGAATTTAAATTTATATCTTTTTTATTTTATATCTATTTTCACTAGGATGATTGGTATTTAAGGATATACTACTTAATGCTAAGTTGATGGATGATAGTAAGTTTTTTTAATTTAGTGTTCTTAAAATGAATTAAAATTAAAAAGACTAATATAATTATTTTAAAAGGGCTTTGTTAATAATAATCCAAGGATGTAATCTTAAGTGAAAGAACTCAAAATAGTAACATTAGAAAATAAAAAATATTCCTCATATGAATAGAACTATATTTTTGTTGATAATTTGAATTATATCAATGCATTATAGTGCATGGAGAAAAAATAATGAAAATCTATAACAAAAATCATAAATATATTCTTCAAACAATATATTATAAGTTGATATGTAATAAAATTCTTCATATTTTTTTTATTATTAATATGCTACAAAAGTTAAAATATTTTATCTGCTCAAAAAAGACTTGGTAATCCACGACTATGCTTATATTCAAGAATTATTTATTTGACATAGCAAAAAAATATTAATACATAAGTAATTTTCTTTTAAAAATATATAAATTAAATATTCTAACCATTTCAATTGAAAAAACATAAAATATGAATTAGTGTTAGTTTTCATTTACATTATTTCTTTTTATTTTCTTCTTAATTAAAGCATCTAGACAATCTGAAATCTAAATAACATTTAGAAAATAAATCAAAATAGTAAAGAGAAAAATAAATTTAATTGTGAAAACCATTTCTATGGTGCTATGGGAAAGTGCCATCATGAAAACTCATTTAGTGGAATCATGTGTATATTTGTTTCCTTTGTGTACACTATGTACATGGAGATAAAATATTCTTCCATGCACTCATCCATTGTTTGCATCCATGGAGGAAAAGAGAAAATGGAAACATGAATAATTTATGGCATCTAAAATTGTTGATAGCTAGCTATAAGATATAGTTAAATTCCCCTGAAGGGTGAAGCATTTGATCAAATGACAACTAACAATTTCCCATGAGGTGTTAGGTCCTCTCCACTAAATCCATTTTGATGTCACTTTAGCTTTTTTTCTCTCTACAAAAAAATACCAATATAGTCCGTGTAAGTCTATTAATAAGTCAGGCATGGAAATTTTTTACCTTCACATGTCAACCCAATCATCTGATCTATTAATTATTTCAACACTTCCATATTGATGCCACCCTTATTTACCTTACCATTTTTCAAATATTTGTTTACTAAGATACAATAGCTTCACCATTCCCCTTCATAATATTAAAGGACTAATCCCTAATCTTTCAAATATATTGTAAACCTAGGTATTATTCATCAAAAAGACAAAAAACACGGGTTCTACCCTCAGTGTTAGCTACACATGATATCTCTTCTCTCACTATTAAAAAAGAGTTTACAAACTTATAGGTCTCAAGAAGATAAGTAAAACACATTTTTAGTAGATCTTTCTAGAAAAAAATTTATATTAATTGAGTAGCTATTATAAAGGATCTCCATCCTTACCATGTGACAAGGATACTTCAAAATGTATGCTTTCATTTTGGTTCCTTATTCTTACACTTCTATTAATGCCATATAAATTAGGATGGCTCATTTATGAGGGTTATTCATATATACATCCAAGGTAGAAGTTATTAAAACTTATGGAAATCTCTAGGTATAATCCATGTTACTTAATCTATCATAATTATTTCTCCCTCCCTTGATTCTTATAGGTCGTACATTGCTTCCCACCCCATTTAACTTCCTCATCTAGGTTGTCCTATCCATATCATTATGTAATAGCTCTATATATTTCTTCATAATATAAACTATACCTACACCTTACAAAGTATTAACTACAATAGTTTCCTACACAATAAGTGTTTTTTGTCTATCATTATTCAAAATTATTTTAATTATAACGGGATATCTCCTTCATTATCTACCATTATTTTCATTAATTATATTTTAGGCCTTTATTTGATAAGTCTTGTGCTAATTTATTACCTTCTCTAAAGGTGTGTTTTATTTCTAAGCAAGATATCAGTGTGACAATATCTCTACTATCTTCAATATAATTTATTATCCTCCAAGGTGCAATACTTTTTTTTGATAAGGTAAAACAACATTAGAAGGGTCCTCAAAACCCTTTACAATGACCACCAACTTCCTAGTAGTGATTTTATCAATAGAAATTGCAAAGTTCACACCATGAGGTTAGCCTATCTTGTTGACCTTCTTTCTCCAAGAAAGAGGTTATTGCCATGGTTAAGTTTAGTAATGAAGACAATCAGTTAGCATTGTTTTATCATTATGTTGCAGAGAAGTTTTTGTATGTACTGATTCACCCACCCTCTTAGTACTAGTTAGGGTATCTATTGTTCATCATTATTCATCAATTGGTATTAGAGCAACTCTAGGTCCTCGGTGTTATAAGCTTAACCACTTGAGGTAAAAGATCCTTCTTTAATGATGAAGAGGGAAGGTCCTAAATTCAATAGAGATAACTTCAAAATATGGAAGGATAGAATGACGATCTATATCAAGAGTTTGGGTGCTCAACATTGGAGCTATATTGAAAACACCTATGTAATTCCCATAGGCACTTTAACCGATGATCAGAAAAGAGAGATTCAAGAAAATGGGAAAGTCATGCAAGCCCTTATTAGCAGTTTGTCCGATA